>NC_081410.1:647167617-647447617 GCF_030272615.1 Cryptomeria japonica
AGTAGAGGTAGAAACCATGCCTGTGTACCCCAAGGGAGTCTGAGAGACATTGATGCTAAGAATAGTACCACCAAATAAAAGATCGATCATAGGACCAATATCCAACATGCGAACTAACACCCCAAGAATACTAACACTAATCTAATGACTAGTGAAAGGGACATGAGATCTAACCATAATAGATAAGACCCTTAACACCTCTACGCCCTTACTGTTGGCATATGATGAAGCGGTGACAATGTATGTTGTCATTGATGTCAATAAGTGCTCAAGCAGGAGAACCGGTATGCACCAGTATGAAGATTGAAAGCGGTCATGGTCAACTAGGATGGAGTGGACCGGTGTCGAGATTCACTAAGTGTGCCTACTGGTTGGTAGTCTCTGTTCAGCTCTAGGGTTTCCGGTATGGCCTGCATGGTGCAATCGATGTTGTTTTGTGAATGATAAGGATAAGGATCAAGATATCACGTCAGTTGTGTGCACGTGAAGAATTTCCTTGAGGATCTTGCACGTGAAGATCAAATGCATTGAATGCCTATCTCGGTAATGCGTGATTTTTTGAGCAGTGTTTGAAGAGAGCGTGATGGGTTACTATTTTCCAGAAGCAGTGAACATTAGACAATGTAGAATGTCTTGAGATCTGTCTTAGATCATTTCATTCTATGTAATGTGTTTGGATGGTCAAGATTGGACTAGTTGTAATTGTAAACCTAAAATATTTAGGGTTTAGGGTTTATGCTACCGACCTAACTTTTGTCTATAAGGTCGATGAGTTTTGTTATTGTAAGTGTTGGAAAAAGTTGTGTGTGTGTCCATGTGTTGGAGATTAGATACTTGCAAAACCAGAGTGAGGAATCTACAAAGTGTGATTGTAGAGGAGAGGAACTGAAAAGGCTTTGCTTTAGCAAGGAATGTTGTTATCAGATTAGAGTTTTACCTGTTGTCTTCTAACCATTTCAACAGAAGGAAAATCCCTTGACCGGGTAGCTTTAACAGGGTTTTTTGTAAATCCTCTAACTAGGTGGCTCATGTTCATTGCATTATTTAAATCCTCTAGCGAGGTAACCTTTAATAGGGTTTCAACCTTTAACAGGGTATATAGCCATCCCTTAACTAGGTGATCCCTAATAGGATCGGTTCCTAACATAACCTTATTGTAAAGTCTTTAACCGGACAAGGCTCCTAACAGAGTGGACTTCAAAAGAGTTCAAAATAAACTTGTGGGTATTCATCCCCACAGTGGTTTTTCCTGTTTGGGTTTCCAGGTAAAAAAATCTCTGTGTTATGGGTTGTGAGTTTTTCATGTGTTGATTGTGTGTTTCTGATTAAGTTAGTTATGCAAGCAATGTTAAATGGTTGTGGTATTGTAGATACAACTCATGCATGATTATATTGTTAAAGTAGTCATCAAGATTTGAGATCTGTGGAATGTTGTCTGAAGTATCTGTGTTTAACCGGTATAGCCATGGTTATGCTCAGTGGTGAAGATGACCATTCAGCTATGTTTTAATATTATAAGTGTTGTAAAGTTTTTGTTTGTACTGATTCACCCCCCTTCCCTCTCAGTATCAGTTAGGACCTTAGTTGCTCATCATTATTCATCAATTGGTATCAAAGCACATCTAGGTCCTCGCTGATATAAGCTTAACCGCTTGAGGCAAAAGATCTCGTTGTAATGATGAAGAGGGAAGGTCCTAAGTTCAATAGGGAGAACTTTACAATATGGAAGGACAGAATGAAGCTATATATCAGGAGTTTGGCTGCACAACACTGGAGCTATGTTGAGAATGCCTATGTAATCCCCACTGACACTCTAACTGACGATCATAAAAAGGAGATACAAGAAAATGGGCAAGTCATGGAAGCCCTTATTAGTAGCTTGTTCGATATAGAGTTGATTGATGTACAAGCTAAGGACAATCCAAAAGATGTATGGGACAAACTAGAATCCATCTATGGTGGTGATGAATATGTCAAGTAGGCTAAGGAAGAAAGCCTTAGAGGAAAGTTTGAAGATATGAGGATGGTTGAAGGAGAGACCATTCAACAGTATGGCATAAGAATCAAGACAATGGTTGGAGAAATCAAGAGCACTAGTGGAACACTTGATGATGCCACTGTTGTCAGTAAATTTCTAAGATCACTTTTACCAGTCTACGCAATCAGGGTTGCCACTATTCAGGAGCTAAGATCTATCGACAAAACCAAGGTATCCTTAGACTCTATTATTGCAAAGTTGACTGCATATGAATTAAATAGCTATGATGGTAGTGTTCAAAAGATTGAGTCTTCCTTTAGAGCATCTGCTTCCTCTGTACTGAATAGGAAAGGAAAATAGGTTAGTACTAGTTATGAACCCAAGCCAAGTAGAGATATGGACGATGAGGAGATTCTGATGGAGTTTGAAGCTCTTCTTGCCAAGAGACATCCAAAAGGCACCGGTAAATACTGAGGTAAGCTTCCTCTGAAGTATTTTTCCAGCAATAAGATAGGACATATAGCTGTTAACTGTCCTAACAATGACAATAAGGATAAACCAGAAAGGTTTAGAAAGTATAAAGAAGGAGGAAGGATAAATTGTCTTGTTGCAGTGGATGAAGGTGTTACCGATGAAGAATTTGAGGATGAAGAGAGTGAGGACATAGTGTTTGTAGTTGTCAAGGAAGAGGTGTATGACTAGAAAGCTCTTTTCTCTTGCATTGACAACTCTAATGAGTGGATCATTGATAGCAGGTGTTCTCACCACATGACTTGTGACCGAAGAAAGTTTGCAACTTTGGAAGAATATTATGGAGGTGTTGTTCGGTTTGGCAACAATGCACCTTGCATAGTGAAAGGAAAATGATCCATCTCACTGAATGGAAAGAGCAATGCGGATGATGTCTACTAGGTGGAAGGCCTTAAGCACAACCTTTTGAGTGTTGCTCAGCCTAACGACAAAGGACTTGTTCTGGAGTTGAAAGGTGGAGTTTGCAGAATAATTGGAAAAAGTGGTGAACCTATTGCCACCGGTAAGAAGATGAGAGGAAACGTGTTTCAGTTGAATGCTAAGATTAGTCAGTGCGTGATGGCAAAATTTGATGACAGTTGGATATGGCATAGGAGACTTTGTCATGTGAATTTTGACAATATTGTAAAGGCGAGTAAGATCAAGGCAGTAAGAGGATTGCCTTTGCTGAGAAAACTAGAGAATGCATTATGCAGAGAATGTCATCTTGGGAAGATGTCTTCCTCAACATTCAAAGGTAAGTCCTTTTCAATAGAGAACTTACTCAATCTTGTGCACACTGATTTGTGTGGTCCAATCAAAACAAGAAGCATTTAGGGAGATCGATATTTCATGATTCTTACCGATGACTGCTCAAGAATGATGTTGGTCACATTCTTGAAAGACAAGTCTGAGGTGTTTGGAAAGTTCAAATCCTTTAGAGCATTAGTTGAGAAGGAGAGTGACAGAAGAATAAAATGCCTTAGAACCGATCAAGGAGGTGAATTCACTTCTGATGAATTCAACAAGTACTGTGAAGAGAATGACATTAAGATGCAGTTGTTTGCCCCTAGGACACCATAGTAGAAGGACATAGTAGAGAGGAATAACAAGACTATAGTGGAAGTGGCCAGAACTATGCTGATCCAAGGAAATGTTGCACACACATTTTGGAGAGAAGCGGTGAGCACTGCAGTCTATTCCATGAATCGGGTACTCATCAAGAAAGGTAAAAACAAAACCCCCTATGAGTACTGGAATGAAAGAACTCCCAATGTGTGTTATTTCAAAGTGTTTGGGAGTAATTGATATATCAAGAGAGGTGAACATCTAAGTAAGTTTGATGCTAAGTATGATGAAGGAATATTTCTTGGATATTCCACTAAAAGCAAGGCTCTCAAGTGCTACAACAAAAGGACCCAAAAGATTGTTGATAGTATCAATGTTAGGGTTGATGAATTCCTTGAGAAGGCTAAGGAAAACGACAACAAGGAAATGAAAGATGAACCTGGTTTAGTCTTTTGGGAACCGGTTAAGAAAAAAACAAATGACAAACACTGCAAAGACCTCAGTGTTTTTGTACTGGTAGAAGCTTCAATGGGTGAAGAAGAAGAAGAAGTGGAAAAAGAAGAGGAAAAGCGAGCGGAACCTGCTACGGTCATTCCTAGGTATGTAAGATTGCATCATGATCCAAAACAGATCATAGGAGACAAAGATGCAGGAATACTTACAAGGAGAAAGGTGAAAGAAAACTCTTGCATGATTTTAGAATTTGAGCCTAAGACCACTAGAGAGGCACTTACCGATGAAGACTGGATAAAGGCAATGGAAGAGGAGTTGGACCAGATAAAGAAGAATGCAACATGGTCCTTGGTACCCAGACCGGAACATAAGAATGCCATTGGTACCAAATGGGTCTTCTGAAATAAGCTGAATGAAGAAGGCACAATGGTAAGGAACAAGGCAAGACTTGTATGCAAGGCATATGCTCAGGAAGAAGGAGAAGACTGTGGAGAAACCTTTGCCCTAGTGGCTAGACTGGAAGGTGTCCGAATGCTACTTGAATTTTCAACATTCAAGGGATTCAAGCTATACCATATGGATGTGAATTTTGCATTCTTGAATGGAATCCTAGAAGAAGAAGTGTATATTGAGAAACCGGATGGGTTTGCTTTGTCAGAAGATACTAACATGGTGTGTAGATTACACAAGGCTCTGTATGGATTGAAACAAGCACCAAGAGCATGGTATGAATGATTACACTCCCATCTTGTGAAGATAGGATTTTAGAGAACAAGTGAGGACAACAACATATACCTAAAATCTAAAGGTGATCAGATACTGATTTGTGAAGTATTTGTAGATGACATAATCTTTGGAGGAGATGATGAAATGAGTCATGCATTTGCAGATGAAATGAAGAAAGATTTTGAGATGTCTCTCATTGGAGAGATAAAGTTATTCATTGGTCTACAAATTCAACAGATGAAAGAAGGAATCTTCACTACCTAGTCCAAGTATATCAAAGAGGTATTGAAGACCTTTGGCATGGAGGAGAGCAAACCGGTTGGAACACCGATGGTGACCGGCTGCAAACTGACTAAGGAGGATGATTTAGTGTTGGTGAATGAAAAGGAGTACCGGTCAATGATCGGTAAGCTGCACTATGTGGTGCACAACAGACCAGATATTGCTCATGCAGTGGGCATTGTGGCCCGTTTTCAGAAGAGTCCAAGAGAATCCCACTTGGTAGTGGTAAAGAGGATTCTTAGATACCTGAAAGGGATAGTTGATTATGGATTGTGGTATCCATACAATGGTGACTTTGATCTCAAAGTGTTTACTGATGCATATTGGGCAGGTAATGTGGATGACTGAAAGAGCACAACCGGTGGAGTGTTCTTCCTTGGTGGAAGACTAGTCTCATGGACGAACAAGAAGCAGAGCTGTATTTCCTAGTCTATAGTTGAAGTGGAGTATGTGGCAGAATTTATGAACTATACTCAGGCAATCTAGATGAAGCATGTACTAAATGGCTTCAAAGTGACTATATCTGAACTGGTGAGTATTTTCTGTGATAATACCAGTGCAATAAACATTTCCAAAAATCTAGTACTGCATGCTAGGACTAAGCACATTGAGCTTAAGTATCATTTCTTGAGAGAAAAGGTTTAGAATAAAGAGGTTGTATTAGAACATGTTTCCAGTAAGGAGCAACTAGCAGACATATTCACTAAGCCCTTACCGAAGACTACATTTACCTATTTGAGAGGTGAATTAGGGGTTTTGCCCCTTCATGAAATAAACTAAATTTGTGTGCTCCACATTAGTCAAGTACTACCATGTCAGATCTTATAGGATTGATGTGTTGAAGGATGCTACTCCATAGGGGGAGCAGTACAATGGAGATTGGAAGCTTGTGCCTCCACTTTGGCATTGCTGTCAAAGGGGGAGAAGATATTTGATGATGAAGACATATGGCAGAGTGCACACTGACCATTCCAGATGGTGGTGGTTGTGATCTTTAAACTGGGTAAGTGCAAGGTAATGGGTCACAAATTGGCAGAAGTCCGCGCGTTAGAAAACTCGCTCTTAGAAACGGGGGCCCATTTTCAAAAAATGAGGGCCTGTTTTTTCTTTGGGCCCTCGAGGCAAAAAGAAACAGGGGCCCGAGGCGAAACTAAATGGGCCCCTGTTTCTTTCTCAAACGGGAGCCCTCTTGAAAACGAAACGGGGTCTCGTTTTTCAAAAATAGGCCCCTGTTTTTAAATCCAATTTTACCCATTTTTTTCAGGCGCATTTTGTCTATTTTGGACAATAATGGTAATTTTAGGAATGGGCCCTCATTATTTAAATAACGGGCCCTCATTTTGAAAACGGGCCCTCGTTATTTAAATAATGGGCCCTCATTTTGAAAACGGGGTCCATTTTGTGGAAGTTGATTCCACAACTCACCACTTGCCTTGGGATTAGGTCTGGGATAGGCCTAGGATGGCCACACCTGAGACATGGACTTGCAAATTCAAATCTCCATGAGTGAAAGCACAAATATGAACTTCTGAAATAGTTTATGTGCCTCTAATTAGAGAATTATTATACGAATTAAAACCCATTTCAGATTATACTGTCTAGATTCTAAATATATATATATTTTTTTAAATTGATTATTTTAACTATTCTCATTTAATTTATACTAAATCGGGTCTATAAACTTGAAATATTAACTAATTTTGTTAATTTAATAACTTTTTTATTTTAATGAACTTTGAAAAAAAAATTATGTCATCAATCTACACAATTATTTTCTATTTAAAAAAAAAAATTCAAAAAAGTTAAGTTTACGTCAAATTATGTGGGCCGTACATGTCAAATTTATAAAAAGATAATTACAGTCATTATAAAATAAATTAAAAAAAATATTTATAAAAAAAAATACAAAAAAATATGCTCATCAATATTCAGTGTGTTACAAATCATTTCCCAAAATGGTTTGAGAATTTAATAATTATAATTGTGTAAAAAATTGTGGGTCGTACACATGCATGGTATGGTCCTGAAACAACCATTTTAAAAACATAGTTTTTATAAATCCATTCAAAAAGCTATTTTTTATTATGTGGGTATTAAAATAAATTACATATTTGGAAAGTAGACTCATAGGGCTATCTTTCATATTACTGACTTTTTCCAAGATTCAATCTCCAAGTGTTTCAAAATTTAAGCTCAAATGAGACAAAACTTGAAAAATCAAGGAAAACACTTCCACTTTTTGGCCAAAAAGTGGACTCATCTTCTTGCACTGACCCAACCGGTATATGCTATTGAGCATGGTGTAGATACTGAGCAATGATACACTGAGTATTGCCATCAATGCCAAAGGGGGAGATTGTTGGCATATGATGAAGCAATGACAATGTATGTTGTCATTAATGTCAATAAGTGCTCAAGCAAGAGAACTGATATGCACCAGTATGAAAATTGGAAGCGGTTATGGTCAACTGGGATGGAGTGGACCAGTTTTGGGATTCACTAAGTGTGACTACCAATTGGTAGTCTCTATTCAGCTCTAGGGTTTCCGATATGGCCTATGGAGTGCAACTGATGGTGTTTTGTGAATGATAAGGATAAGGATCGGGATGCCACATTATCTGTGTGCACGTGAAGAATTTACTTGAGGATCTTGCGTGTGAAGATCGAATGCATTGAATGCCTATCTCGGAAATGCACGATTTTATGAGCGGTGTGTGAAGAGCGCGTGATGGGTTACTGTTTTCCAAATGTAGTGAAGATTGGATGATGCAGAATGTCTTGAGATCTATCTTAGATCATTTCATTCTATGTAATGTGTTTGGACAGCTAGGATTGGACCTCTTGTAATTGTAAACCTAAAATATTTAGGGTTTAGGGTTTATGCTACTGACCTAACTTTTGTCTATAAGGTCGATGAATTTTGTTATTGTAAGTGTTAGCAAAAGTTGTGTATGTGTTCGCGTGTTGGAGATTAGATACTTGCCAAACCAGAGTGAGGAATTTGCAGAGTGTGATTGCAGAGGAGAGGAACTAAAAAGGATCTGCTTTAGCAAGGAGTGTTGTTATCAGATCAGAGTTTTACCTATTGTCTTCTAACCATTTCAAAAAAATGAAAATCCCTTGACTAGGTAGCTTTAACAGGCTTTGTTGTAAATCCTCTAACTAGGTGGCTCAAGTTCATTGAGCTATTTAAATCCTCTAGCGAGGTAACCTTTAATAGCGTTTCAACCTTTAACAGGGTATATAGCCATCTCTTAACCGAGTGATCAATAACATGATCGGTTCCTAACAAAACCTTATTGTAAAGTCTTTAATTGGACTAGGCTCCTAACAAAGCGGACTTCAAAAGAGTTCAAAACAAACTTGTGGGTATTCATCCCCATCGTGGTTTTTCTGGTTTGGGTTTCCACGTAAAAAAATCTCGGTGTTAAGGGTTGTGAGTTTTTCATGTGATGATTGTGTGTTTTTGATTAAGTTATTTATGCAAGCAATGTTAAATGGTTGTGGTATTGTAGATACAACTCATGCATGATTATATCGGTAAAGTAGTCATCAAGATTTGAGATCTGTGGAATGCTGTCTAAAGTATCTGTGTTTAATCGGTCTAGCCATGTTTATGCTCAGTGGTGAAGACAACCAGTTAGCTGTGTTTTAATATGATAAAGTGTTGTGAAGTTTTTGTGTGTACTGATTCACCCCCCCCCTCTCAGTATTGGTCAGGACCTTAGTTGCTCATCATTATTCATCACTTACTATCTGAGATAAACATATCTCTTAGATTGCTAATAATGGAATTGACCTAGGGGAGGATGTTCTCCCAATTCAAGAACCCTGTCAAATCCCTTAGGTTCTCCTCTAAGTATTGAATCTGGTCAAACATAATCGTTAGAGTATAATAATGATCAATGGTAGGAGGAGACCCCAAAGGACTATTCATCAAAGTATTGTATCAAGCATTAGGTTGTGAACCATATGTAGAAGAGCCTCTTGTGATAATACCTTTAGGCAAGGAATAGGAAGTTAAAGGATCATCATGATCTATAATCCCTAAGAACATTGGGTCACATCTTGTAGGTGCGTAGCGATTTGGTGGGATGCTAGGTCTAAAAGTTCTCCTCACAACAACCTCAAAAGTAGTCTAGTTCGTAAAGCTCATATACAAGATTCATAATGCTTTGACAATCCCGAGAGCGTGCAAAAGAGATACCTAACAAAAGCATTAAATTATCTAAGTTTAACAAATTTTTTATAAAGATTTGGAAATTAAAAACCACAAAAGAGGCAAGTTCATGTTGGGTTGACCAAAATGAAGAAATATTGTTTAATAAATAGAGTTAGGTTCAAGCACCCATTACACATAAAATTGTATATATTAACCAAGGAATAGTGTGAGAATGACATGGACGTGACAAAGATTTAACTTGTTTATTTTTAATATGGAATTCATATTTAAATTCAAACAAGGTTAATGCGAAATAAAATAACCAAGGATTTAAATGACCACAAGTCTAATGTGGATAAACAAAGACATATCATGTTAGTTAAAACTGTAATCCATGGAAATCAATAACTTGATTTAATATGAACGAATTAAACATGACCTAAAAAATTAGAAGGGCTAATAAATAGGAAAAGACTAAGCCTATTCTTAATCACCAAAAATAATCCTACAAAACCTAAACATGGAGAGTTTAAATAGACAACCCAAACGACCAAATAAAAATTAAACTGATAAGAATCAAGCTTGAAGAAATTGGACATGTTATTAATAGGCTTTGCTCCTACCATCACTTCATTTTTAGTATATATTATATTTGCATATGTTATCTTTGTTGTCTTTCCTTGCTTCTATTTGATGTCAATTTTGAAGGTTATATGTGTCAAAATTTTCTTTTATTGGGGATGAAATTGTGCCATCTTTCATAAGCATTGATTTGACACATGCATATGCACACACTAGGTACACAATTGATAATTAGTTTCTTCTTTGCTTAGTAGTTGTTGAATTTCAATTTATTTTTATTTCCTTCTAAATTGGTGGTCACTAATTACAACATAAAACTCAAGGGCCATATTAAGTTATTAGATTTATCTACAATTCATTCATAATTTTCATAGGTTGGATTCTTTTTTCTTATATTTAGTATGGTAGAACATATGTAAATAATTAGTTATAATTTTTTGTAATTTTTTAAATAAGTAAATAATTAGTTATAATTTTTTTACTGGGACTTTTAAAAAATATTAAAGAGTAATTTTTCCGTCAACCTAACTTGATCAAAAAACATATTAAATTTAGAGTGTGACGTATTTTTTGGATTTGAAATAGTGAAACATTTTGAAAGTATCAATATTTTTCAACCAATCCATTAATTGGGACTTTAGACATAGTTCAGATATAAAATCATTAATTATTACCTACTAAATTGATAATCAAATGTATATCTTATATTATTAGAATGTTGACAATTTCTTGAATAAACATTTTTCATTTCATCAAATTCATATTATAAAAAAGGTTATTAGCATGACAGGTAAAGTTAAAAAAAGAAAAAGAAACTTCTAAATAAATTAAAATATATAAATTTAAAATTGTAGAAAATTGAATCCACTTAAAAAGCTTAGTATTGACCGACAATGTAAATGGGATTCTTAATACACACTTAATTTAATGTATAAATCTTTACTTAATAAAAGTAAAAAATATAATTAATTGTCCCACTTAAAAAAGTTGTGCCACGTAAATAAAATGACCCTTAAGAAAGCAAGGGGTCATGTGTAGTATTTCGTATACACCTACCTCCTTTATTCCATGTGTTCAATTATTAGTGGACAAGATTTGATTTAAAGTTAGAATCACATGTTTTTATATATGATTTGGGACCCAAAAAAATCTTATCATTTGACTTTGGGAAATATTGTGAATGGGTCTAAAAGGTCTGAAAATGTTCATCAATGTTTTTTTATTTTTTTTTGATTTTGGGAAATATTGTGTGGGTCTGAAAAGGTCTGAAAATGTTTGAATGTTTTCTAATTTTTTATTTATTTGTAATTTGAAGTTTAATTATTTTTTTTTTTTTTTGGTTTAGAGATAAAATTTATATTGTAGGTATTTAAATAGTGTTCACTTCAAATTTTCTACAATACAATTTAAAAAAATAAATTTCATCAGCTCTTTTAAATGATTATGGAGATTTTTAAGGTGACAAAATATGTCTTTGTATAAAATCCATTTAACAATCATTATTTTTCAATAATTATTTACAATCTTGACATGTAGAGGAGTTTGATGAAGTGAATTTTGGAATTAAAGCACATTTTGATAGACAAGAGACATATTTACATTAGTTACAATGTTTTTGTATTAAAGTTGGAACTTTTGTAAATTCTCATAATAAGATTAAAATTTTGTAAATAATAATTTGTAATTCTTTTGTTATATTTTTCCAAGATAAGACATTGATTAATAATACAATATATGAAAGTAAACATGATTAGATTCTCAATGTATGAGGTTATGTTGTGATTTCCTTCCATGTGACATGTGCGTAGTGAGTTTATTTATTCAAGATAACTATAAGATTTTATGAAATAAACCACATGATTTTATTGGTATACAAGGTTAAGTTTTTCTAGGACAGTGAAATTTGAGATTAAAACGATTAGAAAATGCAATTACAAAATGGAAAACATTTCAAATCCAAAAATAGTTCTTTTGTTGAGTCTTAAGTCTTGTGAGCATGAACTAAACCATGAACTTTAGAAGAAAACAATGTCTTGAAAATAAATTATTTGAATGTCAAGTTGAAAACAATGCTTTAGAGGAAATTTTAACCTTGAAGTAGCTATATTTAAATACCGAACCATAAAAGACTTTTCCTTAGTAAGTAAAAAAGTGTGCCAAATTATAATTAAAGCCACACACACACATATTGTTTTTAATTAATTAAATATAATAATTACAAGTTCAAATCCCACAAGGGGGTAGGGTATGTACACCTTATTATATTATTTTTTATTTTACGGTCCATTATCGATAAAAAAAATAAAAAATAATTTTTTTATTATTAATAATTATATATAATTATAAGTATTACTTATTTTATTATATTTAATTTACATATAGTTGATGCATTATAATTATTTCATTAATATATAAAAATTATATTATATTATTATTATATATTAATCAATATATTATTATCTACTAATTTTATTTTTTGACATAATATTATATAAATTGGTTAATTAAAACTATGTATTTAAATTTCGGTTTACTATTTTTTGCCAGTCTTTTTCTATGCGGTTCTTAAGCACTGTTGGTGTCTTATCTTAATATCTTTTGTTAAAGGTTTAGGGTCCTAAAAACCCGCTTTTTTAATTAATCAGAACTACGTATTTAAATTTTTTATACATTTGATATTTATAATTTTATATATTTTTTGAAAAATTATTTGAGAGAAAGAAAATGAAAGACACTTTGATAAAATGCTTTAGAGTTAATAGTATTAAATATGTTATGAATGGTTGATGGGTATAAATATTTATAACTTATTAATTAATATGTATATATATTGAACTATTTATGTCTATTATTATCAATTTTAATATTTATTTACATTCTATATATATAATTGTAATGTTTTTTTTTGTATAATAGAAATATTGGTTACATAAAAATCAAATGGGTCCATTTGTCATTATTGCATGGTCAAAGGAAAAAGAAAAGAATGCCATAAAGTAACAAATTCACTATTCAAGCACTATTTCATAATAGTGGTACTATTGTCCAAATATGAATATTATTTCAATAGTACTATAAAAATGCAAAAAAAAAGATAGAAGTTCTTACAAAGATGACATCATAATCCAATAAGAATTTAGAATACTATTATCCAAAAGGAAAAAAAAGATAAATCAATTTGTATATTTTAAAATAAATCTGAAAAAATATAAACATTAGAAAATTTGGTCAACCTTTTTTAATTTTTGGTTATGATTAGTTGATGGTTTATTGAATGCATTAGTATAAATTAGTATAAGAAAACATCTAAAATAGTTGAAGGTTTTATGTACTTTTACATGAAAAATATATATTTCTTATCTTGTGTTCAAGGCAATTACACAAACACAATGCAACAATTGTATAAGGATTATAAGGATTTTTTATTGATTATCAATAAAAAATATATACATTTGACTAGATAACCCAAGATATATATACAAGAAGCATTCATGATTATATTATTTTTGTGACAAAAATATTTTGAGTACATTATATTCCATTGACAAGTTCTACTAATATTTCCACTAGCTAATAAAATACTTTCTAGTCTAAAAAACAATACACAATATACTCACGAAACATGCATAAAAATAAATTACACTATCTATAAAAATAAAAATAAAAATAAAACTAAATTACTTTCTTTGATTGATGTTTAAAACTTAAAATAAAAATAAAAATCCAATTCAACAAAATTTATAAGTATGTTGCAATTGATAATCAAACAAAGACTATTTTAAATGAGAATTAAAGCTCTATATATGATGCAATTTAATAATTATATTTGAATATCAATACATTTAATGTTAAATTGATCAAAGATGTTAGAATTCACATATATATCGTTTCTTGAGCAATCTAGGAAACAAGTAAATATAAAATAGATTTAAAAATATACATATTAATTAATCTTTTGTTAAATATTATTTTTTTATTATTAATTTTAAAAATATTTTAAACTAATATATGTTAATTTTTTTTATATTATTATTAATTTATTTTACTCACGATCTCTTCTCTTTTTTCTATTTCATCTTTTCAATAAATTATTTGAAATATGAGTATAAAATGTATAATTAACTCACAATATTTTAAATAAAAAGTAATGTCACCATCAAATAGAACAATAAATGGTGACATGAAAATAAGTTTAGACTATTATTTTTTCTTTTGTCAAAATAACATGGTTAAAAGTTTTAATACTTACCTCACACTAATAATATTATTCACAACTATTATTCAATAGAATGATAGATAAATTAATTTTGATATTTTAAAAATAAGTTGAATATATATATATATATATATATACATCTCATTGATTCATTTGTTGAAAAATATTAAATCATATAAATGCAGTAGTATTCCTCCCCGAAATAAGAACTAATATGAAAAAATTGCAGTAACTATTTTTTGAAAGTGGAAACTATAAAATATTTTTTTTAGAACTACCATTATTTTGAAGAGATAATTATTTTTTTAAATTCTTCACTTCATGTATACTCACAAAAAGTTCTTTTTCAGTTTTCTTCAAATTATGGATAGTTTTTAATAATTGAGATTGTTTAGCTACATATATAGGAAGATAATTTTCATATGTTACATGTTAAAAAAAATATATTGTATTTAAAATATTTAAGGCCTACATAATGCATAATTATGAAAAGAATATTTTTGGAAAAGATTAATGTTAAATTTTAAATCTATTGAAATTTCAATTCATACTAGGGGATGCATCTTAGATGTTTGGGATCACACTATGATACATCTAATCTTGATTATATGATATCATATAGTACAACACATCTTATGTGGTTGGTATTACATTATGATATAACTAATCTTAATGTGTAGGATCACATTTTATGATACAAAATTTGTATTTTTTATTCTCATAAATTACCTTTCTACAATATATTTTTGTAGTCCGTAGAATACAAGATTTATTTAATATTCTGAAGATATCAAATCTATGGTCCTTAGTAGGGGATATTTTGGTTTCTTAGCAAGTTGTACTAATGAACCAAGTGTTGCACCTAACACCTTTCATCCATGCACATTATAACATATGAGTTAAGGACCAACTATGCAACTAATGTAGGATCATCCTTGGTTTAACGCAATCCTCATCACCAAATACATAAATAATACATTTGAAATCATCGTTTAAACTATTCTTAGATATTTGGACTTCTATTTTCTAACATTGTTCATTGACCAACCTCTTATGTTCTTTCTATAATCAAGTGATTATATATGAACCTACATGTTTATATCTCATAAATTCAAATTAGATCAACCATCTCATTCTACTCTAGACTATGCTTATTTTTATTATTAGCAATAACCTTATATTATTGGACTCTAACCTTCCATGCATCTAGTTTTTAGTAATTTTCTCCTATATATTTGTTTATTTTGATCCACACCATCAACACAAACATTTCCATTACTAATAACTTACCTCTCTATGTTTCATCTACTAGGTTTTTTCATCCACTTGATTATTCATCAAAATGTGCAACAATTGCACATCCTTCATGTCCTTTGACATTGGGAATATTCAAATTCTCTATGTCCTTTTACTCTACATCTAAAACAATTTAATATAGATTATCTTCTATTGTCTCTACCATATCCATATATTCTTTCATTGGGGCAATGAACTGTTATTTCCACTTACCTTAGTATATACATTATAGAATGTTTTATCACTTACCTTGCGATCTATCTATCTATCTGTAGAACCATATTATCTTTTTATAATAATACTGTCATTCTGGCCTTTGTAGCCTTGCAATCATGTTACTCAAAAATTAATTTTAGTCAATAAAATAAGATAAGTATTTAGAGTTTTGTAATAATAATCGAATTATTAAATTATATAATATTAGTATAATATTTACCTAAAGTGTACATTGAGTGATCAAATCTAAATTTGATTTTTTTTATCATTGAATTCAATTGTAATTTTGTTGAACCATTTATCTTGTTTAAGAGTAACAATTTCCTCTAATCTCAACTCAAAATGTATCATGGATTCAAACTTTTCTTCTAAATTTTTTGATTCATTCTTGCCTTGATATTTGATGATACCATCTTTCATAATTGCAAACAAATTTTGTTCCACATCTAAACCTTCTTCATTTAAAGTTAGAGAAATGTTTTTGTACACGAGGCAAGAGTCATGATATCCATCACATGAGTCAAAGATTTGTTCATATACTTAAAGTACCTTTTTAATCCTATCTATTCATTCTTCAACCATTGGTTTCTCCACAATCTTGAACCCTCCATTTGCACCTATCACATGCAATACTTATCCTCTCCTTATGTCATGTATTAAAATCCATTCAATTTATGCCACTAATAGTAACACTCAATGACTATGTCATCTATTCATAATTGAAAAAAAATTCTATTAAAATGATATAAAAGAAATCAAGCAGTGATAAACGTGGGAGCACGTTTCTCATGCTAGCCAAGAAATTAATGTTGAAATTCGTACATAACTTTACCATATGCGTTCAATTACTGATACATGGTGGACACCATTTGAGTTAAAGTTAGAAGCCATTTTAACATTTTAAAATATTCAGCAACCCATCGAGTATTTTGGATATCGTCTGCTACACAGTAAAATCTTATCTCATTGACTGGTTGTTTCGCATTACCTGACCCCAGATAAGTAATCATTGAAAATGTCAGAAAATATATTAAAGGTAATGGGGATGTTAATACATTTTACCTCATAATTTTTTTAGTTAAGATGCATCCAGAATTATGGATAGACATTGCAGGGAAACACATTTTGCTTGGGAAAAATAGTATAAATAGGTCTTTGAGCTGAAAGAAAAATATCAGTTATCAAGATGAAGATCTTTAGTGTGTCGGTAGTTGTGTTTTTTTGCTATCTAGGGGCACCATCCTTAGCCAGAGGTTATGCCCAGTTTGGGAAAAAGGCCTTCCCATCAGACTTTGTTTTTGGGCTTGGATCTGCAGCTTATCAGGTTTGGCCATTCTCTTCATTCACTGTATTTGTTTAATATTTAACAATGGTGCATTTTTGTTGCAGTTGAGAACATTTTGTTCTACTTATAGATTTAGAATGTTTTCCTGAGATAAACTGTCTAGAAAGCTAGTTTTTCTGGTCTTCTATTTTTCATCACTCTCAGCAGGGAAATGATTAAAACAGTAGGTGTTTTTCATGTAGTATGAAGGAGCAGCTCGAGCGGATGGAAAGGGGAAAAGTGTTTGGGATACATTTGCACACATTCCAGGTTTTATTTGAGGATGGGGAGGATTCCATTGTTGTTTATACTTCATTGACTATAGCCATTAGTAGTAGCATTTATTATTATTATTATTAATTTTTATCCTTGAATGTTTATGCTTTTGCAGGGAAAATTGTTGACAATAGCAATGGTGATGTTGCGAATGATCAGTACCACCGTTATAAGGTTTGTATTATGGAATGAAAGATCAGAGGGAGGATATTGAAAATGTTGTACTGTTGTCTCTTTGCTTCTTAAATACTTGGTTAGATTAAAGGAAAGACCTGACTGTTTATTGGTGTAAATAACCTTCTCAGGACGATGTGAAACTTTTGGCTGATCTGGGAGTTGATTCATATAGATTTTCAATATCCTGGACTCGCATATTCCCCAGTATGTTATGGAACTTTCTCTCTACTTTGATGTTGTTAAATGCTTTATCTTTAGATGTTGACAATGATCACCCATTTTTTTGGGCAGATGGAAGTGGGAAGGTGAATAAAAAGGGAATAGCTTATTACAACAATCTTATTGACGAGCTTCTTAAGCATGGTATACTTATATTTAAGTTGCAAGGGGGATTATGATTATCTTAAAGATCCAAGCTAATGTTGCTAGCAGAGAGAAATAACAGTCATGTATGCTGATAAACTGTTTGGCCAAATTGTAGGCATTCGTCCATTCGTGACAATATTCCATTGGGATCTTCCACAGGCTCTCCAAGACGAGTATGGAGGTTTCTTAAACGAAAAAATTATGTAAGCCAACTTTCTGGCATTTTGGATTTGATATAAATAATATATCTTTAAGTTTTGATTTGTTTATATGATTATTTTTAGTAGAATTTATTTATGATATTATTGATGCGATTTTAGATAAATGATCTAAGCAACTCAAAACTTAAAATATGTTGCCTTCTTATATTTTTGTAAATGCAACGGAAAGTTCCATATTGCTGATGTCTATTTTTTTTGTGTATCCAGAAAAGATTTTGTCAACTATGCAGACGTATGCTTTAAAGCTTTTGGTGATCGAGTGAAGGATTGGGTGACAATAAATGAGCTGATAAGCATGAGCGTGTATGGATACAACTTTGGAAGCCTTGCTCCTGGCCGCTGCTCCAAATCAGTTGGAAATTGCAGCGCTGGAAACTCAGCTATTGAAACATATATAGTCGCCCACAATTTACTTCTTTCACATGCAGCTGCTGTAAAACTATACAGAGACAAGTATCAAGTATGCACATTCAAGATTTCATCAATATTTGATCTACTTAATACTTACTTTTGTTTCATCAAATGGGTTATACTTATATTTTATCAATCACATAGATTTGAAAATGGGGTATCTATGTTGTTGCAGAAAACACAGAAGGGAAGCATTGGAATCACACTTGTAACCCACTGGTTTTTGCCTCACAGCAATTCATTGGCCGACGGAAAAGCAAGTCGACGGGCACTTGATTTTTTCTTTGGCTGGTTAACACCCATACTTACCAAAAATATAAAAAAATAAGAGTGCTTAAGAGATTGAATTCATAAAAATAGTACTTATCTGCTAATAACATTTCTTCTACCAGTAAGTAACAATTATGTTATGGGTTAAAAGGTATATAGATCCTCTAGTAAGAGGGGAATATCCATAATTTTAGTGTGCTTAAGAGATCGAATTCATAAAAATAGTACTTTATGTGTTAATAACATTTCTTCTACTAGTAAGTAACAATCATGTTATGGGTTAAACAGGTATATAGATCCTCTAGTAAGAGGGGAATATCCAGCTTCAATGCGAGCTACGTTGGGTGCTCGTCTACCCCGTTTTACCCAAGCACAGTCTAATCAAGTGAAAGGCTCTTTTGATTTCTTGGGTATCAATTATTATACTGGAATGTATACCATACATGACAGCTCTGTTCAAAATCCCATGAACAACAATTTCACACAGGATGCCCGTATCATATTAGTTTGTACGTTAAGCATATCATCAATAATGTTTATATCAAAATTGTCAGTGAATTTATTAAATGCTAAATGTGAAATGTTTTATCAAACTTAGGTCTGTGAATCTCTGATTATTTTTAGCAAGCGTGGGTCCCAGTAATCAATTTATGCAGTGAGTGACAGTAAAGAAGCACAACTAAGTAATTTATCAACTTCTTGATATTAATCATCACTTTTAAACTTTGTGCAGATGAACGCAATGGTATTCTGATTGGACCCCAGGTAAAATTAAGACCTCTGCACTGAAATTCAACTTTTAGGCTTTTTGAGGCGATAAGCTGATGATGTAGCATGGACTATATATTTTATCAGGGAGGAGCAGATTGGTTGCATCTTTATCCACGTGGGATTAGAGAGTTGCTCAATTACATTAAATACAACTATAACAACCCACCCGTTTATATCACTGAGAATGGTATAATATAAAAATATTAGTTACCCAAGCATCTTAATAGCTAAATATTGGGTTTACTTGACTTGTGTTTTTTCTGGCAGACAATTTATCAGTAATAACGACTGTGAAATTAAAAAAAATAAAAATTCCTTTGTTTGTAATAAGTTAAATTGTGTGCATTGTGCAGGGATCGATGATTCGTACAATTCAAGCATGACAATGCAGGAGAGACTAAATGACACATGGCGAATTAACTACCATTCCAAGCATTTGTTAAATCTTGCAATGGCAATAAAGTAAAGCGCTTCCCTTTCTGCTAATATTGCCTATTGTGATGTTTGTTTCCACTGTCTGATCCATATTTTATAATGTGATTGAACAGGGATGGATGTAACGTGAAGGGTTATTATGGTTGGACATTTATGGATGATTTTGAATGGAATGGAGGATACGAAAGCAAGATGGGCTTTTACTACGTTGAGCGTTCTAACAACTTGACTAGACATGCAAGAGCATCTGCGGACTGGTTGAAGGACTTTTTGCATAACTAGAAGACTGATTTCTATATTCTATCTATTTATCTGCAGTACCGTATTATCTTATTATAATAACACTGGCATTCTAAGAGCCTTCGTTGCTGTGTAATTGTGTTACTGAAAAACTAATCTAGTTAGAAATAAGATAATTATTTAGAGTGTTCCAATGATATCTAATTATTAAATTGGATATTATTCAAGTATAATATGTAAGTAGAGTGTATTTGGAGTGATTAAATCTATATCTGATTTTCATTATTAAATCTATTTGTAATTTTGTTGAACCATTTTCATCTTGTTTAGGTGTAATTTTTTTTCCTAATCTCAACTCAATATACATTATTGAACCATTTTCATCAACGATTCCCTGCCCGTCAGAAATACGACAATCCCATGGACTCTGCCGACGGTGGGCATGAACACTCTTCCAGTCAAAAAAGTCATCGGAATCAGTAGATTTCGTCGCAAAGCAGACCACGATTCGGAACTTCGCACCGACGGTGATGCTGTTTGTCCGATGCTTGTGTTGTCGGTCCATTCGGAGACATTGACGACCATCCGACTACGAAGTGTCGTCGCACGTACAACATCCTCATCAAATGTTTGTGTGGTTTGAGTCGGAAGTGCGACGACTCTAGAGCATTTCACCGATGAGAACGTTGTATGTCCATCGATTACATCATCGGTTGAAAGATTGGTATTTGTCGTAATTCTGATGATGATAATTTTTATCAATTTATTATTATTATTATTATCAGCTTTCCACACAACCTAACATCTTATTTCCACTTCACCAATATGCATGCACTAGTAATAAATCAACAAAATTGTATAGACTTACTAGTTCAACATGCTTTACCGCTCAACAGAGAATAACAAAGCATCACATGAAAAGCATCACACATAACACACATATTTTTCATGTGGAAACCCAACTGGGAAAAACCATGATGGGGATGAATACCGACAAGCTGTTCTTTGAACCCTTTTGAAGTCTGCTATGTTAGGAGCCTAGTCTGGTTAAAGACCTTACAATAGGTTCTGTTAGGAACTGATCCTGCTAGGGATCACCCAGTTAAGGGATGGCTAAAATACCTTGTTAAGGGTTAAACCCTATTAAAGGTTACCTTGTTAGAGGATTTTAAGAACTCAATGATTTTGAGTCACCCTGTTAAAGGATTTACAGCAAGCCGGTTAAAGCTACCCTATTAAGGGATTTTCGAACTGTTGAAGTGGTTAGAGATCAACAGGTATTACAATGATCTGGTAACAACACTTCAATGCTAATGCAGATCAACTTCAGTTCCTTCCTTCTGCAATCACACTCTTGTAACGTCATAAATTGTACGCACTTGCTAAAGCGGTACAATTTAACACCTGGTTTAGCACCCACCTTGGCGCAGTTGCATTTTGCATTTCATTTCCCCTTTAGCACTTAATTAGTCAAATTAATTAGGTCTAAAGGTTCTATTTCATCATCTTCCACATCACAAAGTCGGGCCCTTTCATTAAAGCATGCCCCTTTCATTTTATTCCTCCAATACATCACTTAATCAAAAACCCTAATTAGGCCCTATCCTGAGCTTGGGGGCTTGATTCCGGGGGTCAAAACATCTCAAAATCACCTGTAACTTCGGGATTCTCTCTAAAATCATCATATCTGACGGCCCTAAAAATTTGGTGAAAAGTTGTCGGGACCGTGGCACCCGGAGTGCACATGGTCTCGGACATTTTTCCCAAAATTTTAGGAGCGCGATCCAATCATAAAATAAAGCTTAACCCCAAGAAATTGGCGGGATATTCGATCTCTAGGTCGGCCAAAAGACGAAATTGCGACCTAGGGTTTCATACATAAGAGCTCTCTTTCTTCATTTGAAAGGATGGGATTTTTGTTTCCAGGAACCTCATATGCAGCGAAAGAGCAGATCTTTGAAGACTTCACCATTTCACTCTTATATGATAGTAATCACCAATTGGCTAGTCTCATATCACCTAAGAGAATTTTCATGAAAATTCAACATCACCTAAAAGTTCTATACCATGCACATATAGAGAAGGGTAAAGATAAATTCCATATCCTTTGCCATTATCCTTCTTACTTGTGGTAAATGTGTATCTTGATTCTTAGATATATGTCATACATGTGTTTTAGTGTTCTATTTTGGGGATGATACAAAGTGTTGAGGATTTTTTGTCTCTTCAATGCTGACCCAAAATGGCCCTTTGTTCATCTTATGTGCTCTTCTTCCATGTGATTATTGTTTCACTACATTTAAATGATGGGCTCAATTAAAAAAAAACATTTTGATATACATGATTTATCTAATGTGCATAATATCCCCAGATCATGGATCCCATATGTGCTCTTACATGTTTTGTGACTTTCACCTTTGGCATACCTATGTTTAGGGGAATTTCACTATTGTGACATACACGTCTTTGGATTTTAGTTACATAAAATCAATTACTCTGTAGAATCACTTTAATGTGTGGGTATACACTTCATTAAACATTTCACTTTGTGCATACACCATGAGATTGGTTTATACACTTTGATCACACACCATGATTTGTTTGGTGTCATTGTAGTACCCATTTTGTAGTATCGTATTAATTTTTTTTCTTGGTGTTAGTAAAGCACCCATCTTGAAGTATTATATTTGGATTACCCAACAAATAGAGGGATTTTTATCTGTAATATCCATTGCCATAAAGTTCACCTAGCATAATGCAATTTTCTAGACCTGTGTGAGAGCTTCACCTTTGCATGAGTCACTTAGCATAATGCAACCTTCTAGACTTGTGTGACTCCCATTACAACATGGATCCTAGTAAGTATATGAGGATTCTTACTAGTCCTAAAGGCCATGTCATGAGTTTTATAGCTCCTAGTAATTTCCTAAGGATCAACTAGCCCTGGATGTCATTACTTTTCTTTATTTTGCATGCTTCATGTGTTTGTTATTGGCATTATGTGAACCGGAATGAGGACATAATGACATTGTATGTTGTCATTGATGTCAATATGCTGAAGAGGTGAGAACTATCATATCAGAGAATAGGTATAACACTGTGAACCGACATTTGTGCCAAAGTGAAGCGGTGTGCTTGTTCAAGGTGAACTGGCATATGGTTATGGGAACTGGCACATGGAAGCGTTGTATGACTACCGGTTGGTAGTCTCAACTTTAGGGTTTCCTGTTGAAGAGCTTCAAACTTGTGTGGCTCAATCAGTGACTTTGTACGATGAGTTAGCATGATAACAGAGAATGGATCATGTTGCCACATAAGCCTTGTGTGCATGAAGGATCTTGCATGAAGAAGATCTTGCCTATCTATCTCGGGAATGTGCAAAGACTATAAAACGGTGATAACGTGTGATGGGTTATCAGTTGCCATGAAATTGGTGGAAAACGAACGATGGAGATTAATGCAGTATGCTCAACGGTTAGGATTGAACCATTTGAATTCCTTAACCTAATAGGTTTAGGGTTTAGGGTTTATGCTACCGACCTAACTGTTTTTCCTGTAAGGTCGATGTTGTGACTCTTTCTAGGGTTGTTGGCAAAATTTTTGTGTGAGTATCCAAGAGAAGGATACGTGATTCTTGCCAAACCAAAAAGGAGAGAAGTGATACTTGTAGAGTGTAAGTGCAGAAGGTAAAGAGGAGCTTAAACGGATCTGCATTGGCATTGAGTGCTATTACCAGATCATTGTAATACCTATTGGTCTCTAACCACCTCAACAGTTGGAAAATCCCTTAATAGGGTAGCCTTAATTGGCTTGCTATAAATCCTTTAACAGGGTAACTCAAAGCTACTGAGTTCGAAGTCCTTTAGCTATTGAGTTCTTGAAATCCTCTAACAAGGTAACCTTTAACAGGGTTTAACCCTTAATCGGGTATTGTAGCCATCCCTTAACCGGGTGATCTCTAACAGGATCGGTTCCTAGCAGAACCTATTGTAATGTCTCTAACCGGAAAAGGCTCTAACAGAGAAGACTTCCAAAGAGTTCAAAAATAGCTTGTGGGTATTCATCCCCACCATGGTTTTTTTGCCAGTTGGGTTTCCACGTAAAAATATGTGTGTCATGTGTGATGCTTTTATCTTGTGATGCTTTGCTATTGTTTGTCAAGCATATGATGGTTCTATGTTTTATGCCTGTCAATAAAACATGTTGAACTAGTTGTTATTATGATATGATGATAGATTACCTATTTATGCATAAGGGTGAAATGGTAGTGTAGTCTTGAGTTGAGTGAAAAGCTAAGTGAGTAACCATTTAATGCTTGTCTCAGACATTCTTAGCTTTACTGGTTGCACTCTATTTCAAACCGGTGTCACTGTCTGCCAGTCATTTGAAGTGTCTTCTATCAAACCGGTTTAGGACTGTATTTTTGTCTGTACTGATTCACCCCCCCCTCTCAGTACCGGTTTGGTACTATTTTCTCATCATTGATTTATCGATTGGTATCAAAGCATCCTCCAGGTCCTCTATGTTATAAGCTTAACCGCTTGAGGTAAATATCCCAATCAAATGATGAAGAGGGAAGGTCCAAAGTTTAATAGAGAAAATTTCAGTATATGGAAAGATAGGATGAAGATATACATCAGAAGCATGGGTGCTCAACACTGGAGCTATGTTGAGAATGTCTATGTTGCCCCTACCAGTACTCTCACCGATGACCAAAAGAGAGAGATATAGGAAAATGGGCAAGTCATGGAAGCCCTGATTAGTAGTTTCTCTGACATTGAGTTTATTGTTGTTCAGGACAAGGTAAATCCCAAAGAGGTATGGGATACTCTTGAAAATATCTATGGCGGTGATGAGCATGTAAAACGGGCTAAGGAAGAAAGCCTGAGAGGGAAGTTTGAAGATATGTGGATGGTTGAAGGTGAGACCATTCAACAGTATGGAATAAGAATCAAAACCGTTTTTGGAGATATCAAGAGTGCAGGTGGTAAAATAGAAGATTCCACTATGGTAAGAAAAGTCCTGAGATCCTTATTGTCGGTCTATGCAATAAGGGTTGCTACTATTCAGGAGCTGAGATCAATAGACAAGACTAAGGTATCCTTGGACTCCATCATAGCAAAGTTGATAGCCTATGAGCTAAATAGTTTTGATGGCAGTGTTCAAAAGACTGAATCAGCTTTTAAAGATTCTACTATACCATCCAGAAAAGGAAAAGAAGCTAGCACTAGTGGTGAACCAAGAAAGAGCAGAGAAATGGATGATGAGGAGATTTTGATGGCATTTGAAGCTCTCCTTGCCAGGAAACTTCCTAAAGGAACCGGAAAATACAAAGGTAAGCTACCTTTGAAATGCTTTTCTTGTAACCAGATAGGACATATTGTTGTAAACTATCCTAGTGGCGACAACAAGGACAAACTGGAAAGGTTCAAGAAATTAAAAGGAGGAAATCGGAGAAACAGTTTTGTGGCAGTTGATGAAGGTGTCACAGATGAAGAATCAGAGGATGAAGGAAATGAAGATATTGTGTTTGTTGTTGTCAAAGAAGATGTGTCAGACAAGAAGGCTCTTGTCTCCCGGTTTGATAATTCCAATGAGTGGATAATTGATAGTGGCTATTCTCACCATATGACTAGTGACCGGAGCAAGTTTCTATCCTTGGAGGAGTATGATGGTGGTGTGGTTTGCTTTGGCAATGATGCACCATGCATGGTCAAAGGAAGATGGTCCATCTCTCTAAATGGAAAGAGTAGTGCTGACAATGTGTACTGGGTTGATGGTCTCAGACACAACCTTCTAAGTGTTGCCCAGCTGAATGACAGTGGCCTCACTCTGGAATTCAAGAATAGAGTTTGCAGAATCAAAGGAAAAGATGGTGAATCGGTGGCCACCGGCATGCAGAAAAAAGGTAACCTATGTCATCTGAATGCAAATATAAGTACATGTCTTATGGCTAAATTTGATGATAGCTGGATATGGCATAGGAGACTCTGCCATGTAAACTTTGATAAAATTGTAAAGGCCAGTAAGATCAAGGTAGTCAGAGGGTTGCTGATGCTAAGCAAACTGGATAATACCTTGTGCAGAGAGTGTCAATTGGGGAAAATGTCTTCCTCAACCTTTAAAGGTAAATATTTCACTACTGACAACTTGCTTGATCTTGTGCATACTGATTTGTGTGGTCCTATGAAAACTAGGAGTGTGCAGGGTGATAGGTACTTCATGATTCTCACTGATGACTGGTTAAGAATGATGTGGGTCACATTCTTGAAAGACAAGTCTGAAGCCTTTGTAAAGTTTAAAGCTTTTAGAGCATTAGTGGAGAAGGAAAGCAGTAAAAGGATCAAGTGCCTGAGAACTGATCAAGGAGGGGAATTCACTTCCGGTGAATTCAACAAGTACTATGAAGAACATGGCATCAAGAGGCAATTTTCTGCCCCCCGGACTCCACAACAGAATGGCCTAGCAGAGAGGAATAACCCAACTATGGTTGAAGCAGCTAGAAACATGTTGATTCAAGGAAAGGTAGCTCACACCTTTTGGAGAGAAGTGGTGAGCACTGCAGTCTACACAATGAACCAGGTACTTATCAAGAAAGGTAAGGATAAAACTGCTTATGAGTATTGGACCAATAAGACACCTGTGGTTAGCTACTTTAGAGTGTTTGGTAGCAAATGTTACATCAAGAGGAGTGAACACTAGAGCAAATTTGATGCGAAATGTGATGAGGGAATATTCCTAGGATATTCCACCAAGAGCAAAGCTCTCAAGTGCTTCAACAATAGGACTCAGAGAATTATGGAAAGCATCAATGTAAGAGTTGATGAAACCTCTGAGAAAACTAAGGAAACTGGCAGTGAGCAAGCGATAAATGAACCGGTTGCAACCTTCTAGGAACCAGTTGTCAGTCAACTGAGTACCAGTAACAACGTTCCTACACCGGCAGATGTAGATGTTGATACTGATGGAGATGAGGATGAAGAAGAAAAGAAAGAGGAATCTATCAAGACCATTCCTTGGTATGTCAAGTTGAATCATGATCCTAAGTAGATCATAGGAGATAAGGATGCAGGAATCCTTACAAGAAGAAAAGTCAGAGAAAACTCATGTATGATCTCTCAATTTGAGCCTAAAACATTCAAAGAGGCACATAAGGATGAAGAGTGGATCAAGGCAATGGAAGAGGAACTTGACCAGATAGAGAAAAATGGTACATGGTCCTTGGTACCTAGACCGGAGCACAAAAATGTCATTGGTACCAAATGGGTCTTTAGATATAAGCTGAATGAGGATGCACAGTGATTAGAAACAAAGACAGACTGGTGTGCAAAGGATATGCCCAAGAAGAAGGAGAAGACTATGGAGAGACCTTTGCTCTTGTAGCCAGATTGGAAGGAGTTTGTATGCTTCTTGCATATGCAGCTTTTAAAGGCTTCAAAGTATATCAAATGGATGTAAAATCTGCATTCCTAAATGGTGTACTTGAAGAGGAGGTGTATATAGAGCAACCAGATGGGTTTTCCCTATCTGAAGATAGTGACATGGTGTGTAGGCTACATAAAGCTTTATATGGTCTAAAGCAAGCACCTAGAGCATGGTATGAATGCCTGCATTCCCATCTTGTGAAAATTGGATTTGAGAGAATGAGTGAAGATAGCAATATCTACTTGAAGTCTGAAGGAGATCAGATCCTGATCTGTGAGGTATTTGTTGATGATATTATCTTTGGTGGAGATGACAAGATGAGTCATGAATTTGCAGATGAGATGAAGAAAGAGTTTGAGATGTCACTCATAGGGGAGATTAAGTTCTTCATTGGACTGCAGATCCAGCAGATGAAGGATGGAATCTTTATCACTTAGTCCAAGTATGTCAAAGAGGTGTTGAAGACCTTTGGCATGGAAGATAGCAAACCGGTTGGTACATCGATGGTGACTGGTTATAAACTATCCAAAGAGGATGACTCAACATTGGTTGATGAGAAGGAATACCGATCAATGATTGGTAAATTGCATTATGTAGTGCATAGCAGACCGGATATTGCACATGCAGTTGGCATTACTGCAAGGTTCTAGAAAAGTCCAAGAGAATCCCACTTGGTTGCAGTCAAGCAGATTCTTAGGTATCTAAAGGGAACTATTGACTATGGATTGTGGTATCCATATATGAAGGATTTCAACTTGAAAGTGTTCATAGATGCTGATTGGGCTGGTAATGTAGATGACTGGAAGAGCACAACCGATGGTGCATTCTTCCTTGGTGGTAGACTAGTCTCATGGATGAGTAAGAAGCAGAGTTGTATCTCTCAGTCTACAATAGAAGCAGAGTATGTTGCAGCTTTTATGAACTGCACTCAAACAATTTGGATGAAGCATGTATTGAATGGCTTCAAAGTTCCTGTATCTGAACCGGTAAGTATATTTTGTGACAATACTAGTGCAATTAATATCTCTAAGAATCCGGTTTTACATTCTAGAACCAAGCACTTTGAGCTTAAGTATCATTTATTGAGGGAAAAGGTTCATAACAAAGAGATTGCACTGGATCATGTTTCCAGTAAGGAGTAGTTAGCAGACATATTCACCAAGCCTCTCCCAAAGACTACATTTACATACTTAAGAGGTGAATTAGGGGTACTGCCCCTTCAGGAGGTGAACTAAAAGCATATGCTCCACATCAGTTAGGTATTGCATAGTCAAATTTATTTTGGATTGATGTGTTGAAGGATGCTACTCCTCAGGGGGAGCAGCATAATGGAACAGGGAAGCTTGTGCCCCCACTTTGGCATTGTTGTCAAAGGGGGAGAAGATGTGAAGAGGAGAAGATATCTGCAGAAATTGGGGGAGATGTGAAGCAGAGATATATCTTTGTATATTGCCATCAATGCCGAAGGGGGAGATTGTTGGCATTATGTGAACCGGTATGAGGACATAATGACATTGTATGTTGTCATTGATGTCAATATGCTAAAGAGGTGAGAACCGGCATATGAGAGAACCAGTATAACATTGTGAACCGACATTTGTGCCAAAGTGAAGCGGTGTGCTTGTTCAAGGTGAACCAACATATGGTTATGGGAACTGGCACATGGAAGCGTTGTATGACTACCGGTTGGTAGTCTCAACTTTAGGGTTTTCGGTTGAAGTGCTTCAAACCTATGTGGCTCAATAGGTGACTTTGTGCGATGAGTTAGCATGATAACAGAGAACAGATCGTGTTGCCACGTAAACCTTGTGTGTGTGAAGGATCTTGCATGAAGAAGATCTTACCTATCTATCTCGAGAATATGCGAAGACTGTAAAACGGTGATAATGTGTGATGGGTTATCAGCTGCCATGAAATCGGTGGAAAATGAATGATGGAGATTAATGCAATATGCTCAATGGTCAGGATTGAACCGTTTGAATTCCTTAACCTAATAGGTTTAGAGTTTAGGGTTTATGCTACCGACCTAACTGTTTTTCATATAAGGTCAATGTTGTGACTCTTTCTAGGGTTGTTGGCAAAAGTTGTGTGTGAGTATCCAAGAGAAGGGATACATGATTCTTGCCAGACCAAAAAGGAGAGAAGTGATACCTGCAAAGTGTAAGTGCAGAAGGTAAAGAGGAGCTTAAGAGGATCTGCATTGGCATTGAATGTTGCTACCAGATCATTGTAATACCTGTTGATCTCTAACCACATCAACAGTTGGAAAATCCCTTAATAGGGTAGCCTTAACCGGCTTGATGTAAATCCTTTAACAGGGTAACTCAAAGCTACTGAGTTCAAAGTCCTTTAGCTATTGAGTTCTTGAAATCCTCTAACAAGGTAACCTTTAACAGGGTTTAACCCTTAATCGGGTATTGTAGCCATCCCTTCACCGAGTGATCTCTAACAGGATCGGTTCCTAGCAGAACCTATTATAATGTCTCTAACCGAACAAGGCTCCTAACAGAGCGGACTTCCAAAGAGTTCAAAAATAGCTTGTGGGTATTCATCCCCACCGTGGTTTTATCCCAGTTGGGTTTCCACGTGAAAATATGTGTGTCATGTGTGATGCTTTGATCTTGTGATGCTTTACTATTGTTTGTCAAGCATATGATGGTTCTGTGTTTTATGCCTGTCAATAAAACATGTTGAACTAGTTGTTATTATGATCTGATGATAGATTACCTATTTATGCATAAGGATGAAATGGTAGTGTAGTCTCGAGTTGAGTGAAAGGCTAAGTGAGTAACCGGTTAATGCTTGTCTCAGACATTCTTAGCTTTATTGGTTGCACTCTGTTTCAAACCGGTGTCACTGTCTGCCAGTCATTTGAAGTGTATGTTGTCAAACCGGTTTAGGACTGTATTTTTGTCTGTATTGATTCACCCCCTCCTCTCACTACCGGTTTGGTACTATTTGCTCATCATTGAGTTATCATTTGTTATCTATTCTGATTATATTTCTCACTTTTATCTCAAGATATTTTAGATTGATAAAATCTTAAGTCTTGGGAGCTTGGCGTTGTCTTGTCTCTTTAGTTTCTTGATGAAAGTATAATTTTGCTAGGTGAGTGCAAGAAGATGAGTACCAAATTAGGGGAAGTTTTCTTGCGAGGAAAAATGCCGATAGAAATGGGGACCCATTATTTAGAAAATGTGCACTTGTTATGATTTGGGAGCCCAAGCCAAAAATTCACAAAATGGGGTCCCATTTTTCAAAATATATATATTTTAAATAATGGGGGCCCGGGGCCTCGTTATTTTTATTTAAAAAATGGGGCCCTATTTTGTAAAAGTATTTTTTTTATTAAAAAATATCCTACAAACTCATTTTCACACTAGGTAAGTGCACAATGAAGGGAGACCAAAAATGGGTTTTAAGATGCCACTTTTTTTTCCTGAAATCAGCAAAGTCTGAACTTCGACAAGAAAATGAAGATAGTTACACTCAAAATATGAAGATGCAGCAAGAAAAAGAGTTGTAGTTCTCTGAGTCTAATGTCTAAACTACTAATTTTTTTTGAAAATGGTGGAGATTAAGGGTTTCAAAAAGGGAGAGCACACAAAGTGGTCCTGTTTTAAAAAAAAAACATAACATAGCACCTGGTGTGCTCCCCCTAAAATGTCAACTTATTTTTTTTGGAATTTTCGAAATCATTGTAGTGAGAAATTAGCTAACACCATTTAGTTTATGACATATTTTTTTGCTATTTTTTTAATGAATATATATATATATATATATATATATATATATACACTAATTTTTTAATTGGACACATCCTGAAAAACATAATTTTGTGTGTGCTCCCCCTTAAAATTTGTGAAAACTAATCAAAAATTATTTTTTCTTTTTTCTTTATAAATTGTGTAGAATGGACTCTAGTTTCTAAAAATGTATTTTTTTTCAAAATTCGATGAACGAGTAAAAATCTATGCCCAAAATATGACATGTTAGTTTTTGACAAAAAATGGACACACTAATAAAAGAAATTAGAGATGAAGACCTTAACATAATCAAAATGAGAAAATAATTATATGGATGGATAGATAAGAGAGATATTGAAAATTTCATGGTGTTTATTTTTAAACATGTGAAAACCTGATGAAGAGCATGAACAAAAATTTGAGAAAATTTTGTATTTTTGCTGAAAGACATGTCTCAAGACTGAGAAGGACGTCCACACCTTTGGGTTGGATGCCCAAGGAAAACCAAAGACCAAGGCTTGGGGTTTACCAAGGTAGTTAGTTTGGTTCATGCACCAAATATAGCTCATGCCAAATTTAAGAAATGCAAACTTTACATTTCGTGTGCACCTTATTTGGCACACACCAAATAAGACACACACCAAATGTAATCCATGATAACGTTTTGAATCCCTCTTAGTCTCTCCATTTGACAATGCAATTTATACAAAAAATATAACATTTAAGTATAAGTCACTTTTTTCTTTTTCTTTTTCCTTTCTTATACTTTAAGTTATATTTTATGTATATATTTGCAAGATATTTGAGAGTGGTTTCATATCTCTAGGAGTTATAATGCATATTATAGTTTTTTGAGTATTCATAAATTTTTTAGACTTAGTCAAATTTCAATAATCAAAATGCTCGTATTAGTATTATCTCTCTCTGTTCTCTTCCTTGCATTCCTCCTCTCTCTCTTCCTCAACCCTTGCCTTTCTTTGTCTCCCCCTCCCCCCCCTCTCTGTCTTTGTCTTTGTCTCTATCTTTGTCTCTGTTTCTGTCTCTGTCTCTTTGTCTTTGTCTCTCTATCTCTCCCCCTCTCTAGGGTGTGTCTCTCTCCTATTCTCTCTATTGAACTCTCCCTCTCTCCCTCCCCCTCCCTTTCTCTTTCTTTCTCAAGTCTCTCTCCCTCTCTTCCTCTCTCAAGTCTCTCTCCCTGTCTTTTCCTCTCCCTCTCCCCCTCCCTTTCCCTTTGTTTATCTCTCTTTCTCTCTCCCTCTCTCTTAGGTGTCTCTCTCCCTCTCTCTCTCTCTCTCTCTCTCTCTCTCTCTCTCTCTCAGGTGTCTCTCTCTCTTATTTTCTCCATTCTCTCCCTCTCTCCCTCCCCCTTGATCTCTCTTTCTCTCTCAAGTCTCTCTATCTTTCCCTCTAACTCTGTTTCCCTCACTCCCTCACTCCCTCCCACTCCCTTTCTCTTTCTCTATAAAGTCTCTTTCCCTCTCACCCTCTCTTTCCCTCTCTCTCCCCCTCCCTTTCCCTTTCTCTATCTCAATTTCTCTCCCCCTCTCTTAGGTGTCTCTCTCTTCCATTCTCTCCCTCTCACTCCCCCCCCCCCCTCTCTCTCTCTCTCTCACACACACACACACACACACACACACACACACACACACACACACACACACACACACACACATTCTCTCTATTCTCTCCCTCTCTCCCTCCCCCCCTTTCTCTTCTCTCTCAAGTCTCTATCTCTTACTCTCTCTAACTCTCTTTCCCTCTCTCCCTCCCACTCCATTTCACCTTCTCTCTCAAGTATCTCCCATTCTCACCCTCTCTTCCTCTCTCAAGTCTCTCTCCCTCTCTTTCCCTCAAACCCTCCCCCATTCTCTCTCTTCCCTCTCCCTCCCATTCTTTCCCTCTCCCCTCTTTCTCTCTCTCTCAAGTCTCTCTTTCTTTCCCTCTAACTCTCTTTCCCTCTCTGCCTCCTCCCTTTCTCTTTCTCTCTCAAATCTCTCTCCCTCTCTCTCTCCCTCTCTCTCAATTCTCTCTCCCTCTCACTCTTTATCTCTCTCTCTCTCTCCTCATCTCTTAGGTGTCTCTCCCATTCTGTCCCATTCTCTCCCTCCCCTCCCTCTCCCTTTTTATCTCAAGTCTCTCTCTCTTTCCCTCTCTCCCTCCCATTCCCCCCTCTCTCTCTAACTATTTCCCTCTCTCTCTGCCTCTCACCCTCTATCTCTCTCTCCTCCTCTCTCAAGTGTCTCTCCCATTCTCTTTCTAGTATGTTACTCTCTTTCCATCCCTTCCTCCCTCTCACTTAGGCTCGCTTTGTATCTCACTCTCTTTTTCTCTCTTTTCCTTCCGTGTCTCTTTATCTTGGGTATTCTATCTTTCTCTCAAGTATCTCTCCCTCTCTTTTACCAAGGGTTTTGCCTTTATTTTCATCCCTTTCTCAAGTATCTCTCCCTCTCTTCCCTCTTTCACTTGGGCTCTCTCTCTCACCATCCCTACATCCACCTCTTAGGTCTCTATATCTCTCTCTCTCTATTTATCTCTCTCTCTATTTGCCTATCTGTTTCTCTCTCTCTCTCTCTCTCTCTCCCCCTCTCTCAAAGATCTCTCCCTCACCCATACTCTATCTTCCCTCTCCCTCCCATTGCTTCCCTCCCTCCCCCCATCTCTCTCTCTCTCTCTCTCTCACACACACACACACACACACACACACACACTCATTTTCTCCCTCTCCCTCCCCCTCCCTTTCTCTTTCTCTCTCTAGTATTTCTCTCTTTCCCTCTAACTCTATTTTCCTCTCTCCCTCCCACTCCCTTTCTCTTTCTCTCTCAAGGCTCTATCCTTCTCACCCTCTCTCTCCCCCTTTGTCAGCTCTCTCTCTCTCTCTCTCTCTCTCTCTCTCTCTCTCTCTCTCTCTCTCTCTCTCTCTCCCCCTATCCCTCCCCTATCCTCTCTCTTCCCTCTCCCTCTCTCCCTCCCATTAATTCCCTCCCCCCTCTCTCTCTCTCACATTCTCTCTCTCTCTCTCTCTCTCTCTCTCTCTCTCCCTCTAACACTCTTTGTTTCTCTCTCCTTCTCCCTTTCTCTTTCTTTGTCAAGTATATCTCCCTCTCACCCTCTCTTTCTCTCTCAAGTATCTCCCCCTCTCTTCTCCTCTCTCCCTCCCAAGCTAAATTTAAGAGAGATAGAGCTTCAGTCAGAGGGAGGGAGGAAAATTAGTAAAAGACCAATGAGAGAGCCCTAGTGAGAGAGAGGGGGAAGGAAAGGGTTGAGAGAGAGAGAGGTTGATGGAAAGAGAGGAATATAATAAAGATAGAGATATACATATCCCATTTGAGAGAGGGGGAGGGAGGAAGGATGGGGTTGAGAAAGAGATGAAGTGAGAGAGAGAGATGGAGGAAGGGAGGGGTTGAGGGAGAGAGAGAGAGAGATTAAGTGAGAGAGAGGGAGGGAGGAAGGTAGGTCTATCTCTCTCTCAAGTATTTCCCTCTCTTTTACTCAACTCCTACCTCCCCCCCCTCTCTCTCTCCCTCTCTCACTTAGGCTCCCTCTCTGGGCTCTCTTCCTAGTATATCCCTCTATTTCCATCAACCCCTACCTTCTTCCCTCCATCCATCTCACTTAATCTCTCTCTCTCTGGTCTCTCCCTGTCTTTCCATCATCCTCTCTCTCCCTCAACACATCCCTCTCTCTCTTTCAACCCCTACCTTCCTCCCTCTCTCTCTTACTTGGGCTCTCTCTTTGGTCTCTCCCTCTCTTTTCCCCAAACCCCCTATCTCTCTCTTAGATATCTCCCTCTCTTTTCATCAACCCCTACCTCCCTCCCTTCATCTCTCTCACTTGGGGGTTCTCTTTGCCTCAACCCCCCCCTCTCTCTCTTCTCATCCATTCCTCCCTCTATCTCTCCTAGGTCTCTCCCTCAATCCATTCCTCTCTCTCTATCCTTGGTATTTTCTTTTCTTTCCATCAACCACTCCCTTCCTCCCTCTATCTCTCTCACTTGCTCTCTCTGGTTTCTCTCTCTCTCTCACTCTCTGTCTCTCTCCCTCCCTAGGATTTTCCTTTGTTTCTATCAACCACAAAGAGGGAGGGAGAGAGAGAGAGGTTAAGAGAGGGAGGTAAAGAGAGAGTGATAAAGAGAGAGAAGGGGGAAGGTGAGGGTTAAGGGAGAGAAAGCCCAAGTGCAAGAGAGGGAGGGAGGGAAAGAGAGGGAGATACCTAAGAGAGATAGAGGTAGGGGTTGAGGAAGAGAGAGAGGGGGTGTTGGTTCCCAAATCAATAGATCCTAAATCCTAGAGAAATAGCCACTAACTCATCAATAGACTTTGGGATTGGATCTGGCCAATGAACAAGATTCAACATAAGTTGCAATCTTCTGCACTTCAGGCTCTGCAAGACCTAGGTGGGTATCCCTATGCAATGTCAAACAATATCCCAGCTTTAAAAATAAAACATTGCACCATATAGTAGATGCTTTCAATGAAAATATACCAAGGAAATGCATAATATACTATTGATTCTGGCTTGAACCTTAGTTCTTATCACTTTTCCTTGCATTGAAAGATAACTCTAATCTATATCTACTCCTAATGCAAAAGAACTAAAAGCTGAAATATAAAAGGTGAAATAAGAATGGAAGGACGATCCACAAACTTAGAAAAGTATGACCAATGCCTATTAAAGGGAATGCAAAGTCAAATAGAAAACCTAATGACAAACAACACCATAGTATCGACATTAAGATTCAATACTAAACATTCAAGACTTGCTTAAAATGCTTAGACTGAGAATGCATTCATAAAATCCTCACACTCTCTCAGAATATTGCAGTATTCAAGATATAATTTAATTCATTTAACCTAAAATGAAACCCATCAAAGAACACACATTCTCCATTAGAGAAGATAAACTGCAAATATCATTAACATGGCAATTCATACAACAAAGCACAAGAGATAGGAGAAAAATGAGAATGATCTCATTGATTTTTATAAAAGATTGATACATTCATGATACTGTTCAACTCACTAAACCTAAAGAAGACATATTGTCATTGAATTGCTTCTAAAATCCTTTCTAGTGCATACACATCAAAATTCAGAATCCTTCTTCTTGGCCCTAAATTCCCTTTTATAACACAAGGGAGCAAAAACAAGCCACAAGCCAAGAAGATACACCTATCAAGAATTCATTGCATGGGACCAAAATGTAGTAAAGTGTCCAACCATCAACTCTGCGTGCAATCCATCTCAAGATTTTTTCTTTGGTGCACGTTGGCCAACCACCGAACCTGGACTACCCTACCTAGCAATCCAATTGATTTGTCCTTTTAATCTCTTAGGTTGATGACCCCTTGGTGCATTCAAAGGCAAAAAAATCCCTCTGTCAGAAAATTATCAGATCATATTGAGCCCCTCAACCATCTTTTCTCTGACTCTCATCAATGCAAGTTCCATCTCAAACACCATCGCCCTTATTACTACAAGATAGGTCACCTTAGCATCTGCCTCAATCATTTTTTATCGTTTATTATTTTCCTTATCCTCATGGGAATGCATGGGATAAGGAAAAACCTCTATTAACAGGCCTTGAACCTTTCTACCATTACTGTTTACACACAAAGAAAATGACACCAAATAAGTCTGTAAAAATTTGAATATGCACTGTTGATATTTTCTATCATTTGCGCATCACATGATTCAAATTGGTCAATCTGACATTGACCGTCTCCCGTGGCAAGTGGACCCGTCAAAGCTCTGACATGGCGCCTCCAACTCACCACTAGCCAATCACCATTTCATTGCTGTTAGCTACCACACCGTCAGCTTACCTCGAGAGAAGATTTTCACTTCATCTTCCTTTTCCAATTTTATCTTGAAGCATCGATGGATGCACTTCGCAAACCCCCAGGATAAGACTTCTATTGTATTTCCTTTTGCCTTTTATCCCAAGCCTCTTTCCTTTGACCTTCATGAACCTCTGAGATAAAGATTTCATTTGGTATTTACTAATCCTCTTATCCCAGAGCCCAAGTATCCATGTGCATACTCCTATTGAAACCCAAAGTATCATTTCGCATATGCTATTTATTCCTCAGGGATAAATTTTGCTTTGTTTCATCCTGCTCCTTATCCTGAGACATAACCTTTGTTCTTGATAAACTTCTTGAGGCAAAGAAAACCTTCTCTGTTTCTTCATAAAATTATCCTGGGGCCTCTCAACGCTAACTGAAAATCTCCTTGGGGCAACCTTTTTTTAGTGATTTTACTCTTCAGAAGGTACCCCGAGATAAAACTCTATCCCTTTGCAACTCTTTGCTAGGAGTTATCCTAGGCGATCTTTGGATGCTACTTTCTGCTCCCCAGGATAACTTTTCTCCTTTGTTTCCGCTGCTTTTGTTATCTCGAGCAATTTTTTGATGACCCCCATGATGTCGTGGGGCAACTTTCCGTGTCTAGCTTCTTTGAAGTTTTATCCCAGAGCACGGACTGCCAAAGCTACTTCACTTAAGATCCAAAATAAGCACGTGGGGAAACCTTGATGGTTTAATACCATGGTGCGGGGCCACTCCTTAGGACCTAGTGAATACTTAAACATTAATAGAAGGCCATAACTAAGACACATTATTTTCAAGGGAAACCGGCCGAGAAAAAGGCTCTAACACTCAAGACTGGTAAAATAACGACACAAACCCCTCAACATAGCAACTTAAAAAATTGGGAACTGCCAGTAGCCGGTCAACTTAAAATTAGAACTACACCCAAGAGAAAACAAAAAATTTGAGACAAGGAGAAACCCATCTCCTTAAACCCTAAACCCTAATATTTTTCAAAGGTCTTATATGCTACCCAAGGAAGGAAAAAAACACAGGACCCCAAAAAATTAGGCTTGAATTTTGAGTCCCAATAGGGGGAATGTAGGGAAAGAGAAGGAGAGACCAGATAGAGAGAATGGTGATGCAAGCATGTTGATTACTGAAATTTGATTGTCTAAAATCTATATGAATACTCTAAAAAACTAGAATCTGGTTTATAACTCCTTTGAGATTTGAAACCACTCTTAAACATCTTGCCAATATATACATAAAATATAACTTAAATTATAAGTATAATTAAATGTTATATTTTATGTATATATTCAAAGAGAAAGACAATTTGTAATTTTCAAAATGAAAATGCACTTGTCAAAATGAAATTGCATTTGGCACATGCCCCATTTGGTGTTCGCTTTATTTGGTGCACACTAAATAGATTTGGAATGCCCAAACCTTAGGTTCGACACACCAAGCCTATTTGGTGCGCACCAAATAGGGCACACACCTTAGTTGGTGCCTGCCAAATAGGGCACACACCTTATTTGGTGTGCGCCAAAGGGCTTGATGGGGGCCAAAAAAGTTTTTGGTCCCCCATCTTGGTGCACTCACCCCACTTTATATAACCGGCGCCTGTTACATTTAAATAGTGAGTACCTGATATAGAATGAGCCCCTGTTATTTAAAATTTGAAAACTAACCCCGTTATGTGCTTCGAGATTTGTACTGGGTAAGGCCTGGAATGCCCAAACCAAACCTTGAGCTTGCAAGTACAAGGTTGCACTATGTGAGTAACAAAATACTAACTTCTGGCATTTGTTTGATGCCCTTTTTTACATACTTATTAGACAAAATTAAAAATCATTAGATATTATGTTGTGCAGATTCCAAATATATAATCTTTTTAATATATGATTATTTATTCTATTTTTTAATTAATTTGCATTTGATTTGATCCATAAACTTGAAATATTAAGTTTTCTTATTTATTTAATAATTTTTATTTTTTTGCATTTTTTGAAAAAAATAATAATATGACATCAATCTACATAGGATTATTTTATAAATGATTTAAAAAAAAAAAAATGATAGTTTTAGGTCAAATTATGTTTGTTGTACATGAGAGGTTTTTAAAACAACAATTACGGCCAATAGAAAATTAATAAAAAAATTAAATAAAAATTAAATTACAAAAAAATATCCTCATCAATATTTAGTACCTTATAGATCTTTTCCCAAAAGGATTTAAAAAATAATAATTATTTACATCAAAAAGTGGTGGTCATACACATGCATGGTATGGTCTTGAAATAGGCATTTTAAACATTAGTTTTTAAAAATCCCTTTAAAAAGCAATTTTTTATTGTCTAGGTATTAAAATAAATTACATATTTGGAAACTAGACTTTGAGTGCTACATTTCAAATTAATGATTTTTTTCAAGATTCAATCTCTAAGTGCTTCAAAGTTTTAGGTCAAATGTGGTAAAATTTGAAAATTAGGGAAAAAACTTCACTTTTTTGCCAAAAAGTGGACTCAACTGTTGGCATATGATGAAGCGGTGATAATGTATGTTGTCATTGATGTTAATAAGTTCTCAAGCAGGTGAACCAGTATGCACCGATATGAAGATAGGAAGCGGTTATGGTCAACCGTGATGGAGTGGACCGGTGTCGGGGTTCACTAAGTGTGACTACCGATTGGTAGTCTCTGTTCATCTCTAGGGTTTCTGGTTTGGCTTGTGTGGTGCAACCGATGATGTTTTGTGATGAGTTGGTTAAGAACAAGGATAAGGATTTAGATGCCACATTAGCTATGTGCACGTGAAGGATTTCTTTGAGGATATTGCGCATGAAGATCAAATGCATTGAATGCTTACCTTGAGAATGTGTATTTTTCTTAGTTGTATGCGAAAAGCGCATGATGAGTTACTGTTTTCTAGATGCGGTAAAGATTGGATGATGCAGACTGACTTGAGATCCATTTTAGGCCGTTTCATTCTATGTAATGTATTTGACAATCAGGATTGGGCCACTTGTAATTGTAAACCTAAAATGTTTAGGGTTTAGGGTTTATGCTACCAACCTAATTGTTGTCTATAAGGTTGATGAGTTTTGTTATTGGAATTGTTGGCAAAAGTTGTATAAAATGGATAGCTTTAATAGTCTTTGTTGTAAATCCTCTAACCAGGTGGCTCCATTTCATTGAGTTATTTATATCCTCTAGCGAGATAACTCTTAGCAGGGTTTCAACCTTTAACAGGGTATATAGCCATCCCTTAATTGGGTGATCCCTAACAAGATCGGTTCCTAACCGAACCTTTATTGTAAAGTCTTTAACCGGACTAGGCTCTTAATAGAAAGGAATTCAAAAGAGTTCACAAACAAGCTTGTGGGTATTAATCTCCATCGTGTTTTTTCCCATTTGGGTTTCCATGTGAAAAATCTGTGTGTTAAGGGTTGTGAGTTTTTCATGTGATGATTGTGTGATTATGATTAAGTTAGATATGCATGTAGTGTTAAATGGTTGTGGTATTATTGATACAACTCACACATGATTATATCGATGAAGTAGTCATCAATATTTGAGATCTGTTGAATGTTGTCTGAAGTATTTTTGTTTGACCGATATAGCTGTCTAAAGTACTTCTATTTAACCAGTATTGCTATGGTTAAGTACAGTGATGAAGACAATCGGTTGTCTGTGTTTTGATTTGATAAAGTGTTGAAGCAATTTTCTGTGTGTACTGATTCACCCCCCCCTCTCAATACCGGTTAGGATCTTAGTAGTTCACCATTATTCATCAATTGGTATCAGAGCTCATGCAGGTCCTCGGTGATATAAGCTTAACCGCTTGAGGCAAAAGATCCCGCTTTAATGATGAAGATGGAAGGTCCTAAGTTCAATAGGGACAACTTTACAATATGGAAGGACAGGATGAAGATATATATCAGGAGTTTGGGTGCACAACATTGGAGCTATGTCAAGAATGCCTATGTAATCCCCACTAGCACTCTAACCGATGATAAAAAAAGAGAGATACAAGAAAATGGGAAAGTCATGGAAGCCTTTATTAGCAACTTGTCTGATGTAGAGTTCATTGATGTACAAGATAAGGACAATCCAAAAAAAGTATGGGACAAACTGGAATCCATTTATGGCAGTGATGAACATGTCAAGCAAGCTAAGGAAGAAAGCCTTAGAGGAAAGTTTGAAGATATGAGGATGATTGAAGGAGAGACCATTCAGAAGTATGGCATAAGAATCAAGACAGTGGTTGGAGAAATCAAGAGCACTGGTGGAACAATCGATGATGCCACTATTGTCAGTAAAGCTCAGAGATCACTTTTACTAGTCTATGCAATCAGGGTTGCCGCTATTCAAGAGCTAAGGTCTAGCGACAAAACCAAGGTATCTTTAGACTCTATTATTGCAAAGTTGACTGCATATGAATTAAATAGTTATGATGGTAGTGTTCAGAAGACCGAGTCAGCCTTTAGAGTGTTTGTTTCCTCTACACCAACCAGGAAAGGAAAAGAGGTCAGTACCAGTTATGAATCCAAGCCAAGCAAAGATATGGATGATGAGGAGATTCTGATGGAGTTTGAAGCTCTTCTTGCCAAGAGACTTCCAAAAGGTATTGGAAAATACAGAGGTAAGCTTCTTCTAAAGTGTTTTTCCCACAATAAGATAGGACATATAGTTGTTAATTGTCCTAACAATGACAATAAGGAGAAACCAGAGAGGTTTAGGAAGTATAAAGGAGTAGGTAGGAGAAATTGTCTTGTTGCAGTGGATGAAGGTGTTACCGATGAGGAATTTGAGGATGAAGAGAATGAGGACATAGTGTTTGTGGCTGTCAAAGAAGAGTTGTCTGACCAAAAAGCCCTTGTCTCATGTATTGACAACTCCAACGAGTGGATCATTGATAGTGGGTGTTCTCACCACATGACCGGTGATGAGAGAAAGTTTCTGTCTCTTGAAGAATATGATGGTGGTTTTGTCTGGTTCGGTAATGATGCACCTTGCATGGTGAAAGGAAAAGGATCCATCTCACTGAATGTAAAGAGCAGTGTGGATGATGTCTACTGGGTGGAAGGCCTTAAGCACAACCTTTTGAGTTTTTCTCAGCTGAACGACAAAGGACTCATTCTGGAGTTCAAAGGTGGAGTCTGTAGAATAAATAGAAAGAGTGGTGAGCTTATTGCCACTGGTAAGCAGACCAGAGGAAACCCATTTCAGCTGAATGCCAAGATTAGTCAGTGCCTGATGGCAAAATTTGATGACAGTTGGATATGGCATAGGAGACTTTGTCATATAAATTTTGACAATATTGTAAAGGCTAGTAAGATCAAGGTAGTAAGAGGATTGACTTTGCTGAACAAACCAGAGAATGCTTTGTGCAGAGAATGTCAACTTGGGAAGATGTCTTCCTCAACATTCAAAGGTAAGTCTTTCTTAGGAGAGAACTTACTTGATCTAGTGCACACCGATCTGTGTGGTTCGATGAAAACTAGAAGTATTCAGGGAGATCAATACTTCATGCTTCTTACCAATGATTGCTCAAGAATGATGTGGGTCACATTATTGAAAGACAAGTCTAAGGCATTTGGAAATTTCAAAGCCTTTAGAGCGATGGTGGAGAAGGAGAGCGATAGAAGGATAAAATGCCTAAGAATCGATCAGGGGAGTGAATTCACTTTTGATGAATTCAATAAGTATTGCAAGGAGAATGAGATTAAGAGGCAATTGTTTGTCCCAAGTACACCACAACAAAACGACATAGTAGAAAGAAACAACATGACTGTAGTTGAAGTAGCCAGAACTATGTTGATCCAAGGAAATGTTGCTCACACATTTTGGAGGGAAGCGGTGAGCACTGCAGTCTATACCATGAACTAGGTACTCATTAAGAAAGGTAAATACAAAACCCCTTATGAGTACTGGAACCGGAGAACTCCTAATGTGAGTTATTTCAAAGTGTTTGGGAGTAAATGCTGTATCAGAAGAGGTGAGCACCTGAGTAAGTTTGATGCTAAGTGTGATGAAAGAATATTTTTGGGATATTCCACTAAAAGAAAAGCTCTCAATTGTTACAATAGGAGGACTCAGAAGATTGTTGAGAGTATCAATGTCAGGGTTGTTGAATCCCCTGAGAAGCTTGAGGAAACCAATAGCAAGCAAACGGAAGATGAACCGGGTTTAGCCTTTTGGGAACTGTTTAACAATAAAAGAAGTGACAAACATTGCAAAGACCTCAACATTTTTGTACCGGTAGAAGCTTTAGTAGGTGAAGAAGAAGATGAAGTGAAAAAACAAGAGGAAAATCCAACTATGGTCATTCCTAGGTATGTAAGACTACATCATGATCCAAAGCAGATCATAGGAGACAAAGATGCAGGAATACTTACAAGGAGAAAAGTGAAAGAAAATCCTTGCATGATTTCAGAATTTGAGCCTAAGACCACTAGAGAGGCACTTACCAATGAAGACTGGATAAAGGCAATGGAAGAGGAGTTGGACCAAATAGAGAAGAATGCAACATGGTCCTTGGTATCCAGACCAGAACACGGGTATATGCACCAAGTTGTGGTACCAAAAGGGGGTCTTAAGATGCCACCATTTTTTTTTTCTGAAATCAGCAAAGTCTGTACTTCAACGATAAATTGAAGATAGTTACACTCCAAATTTGAAGATGTAACAAGAACAAGAGTCAGAGTGCTTTGAGTCTACTTTCTAAACTACTAATTTTTTTTGAAAATGGTGGAGATTAAGGGCTTCAAAAAGGGGGGCCACAAAAAGTGGTCCTGTTTTTATGCAAAAAAAATAACATAGCGTCTGTTGTGGCCCCCCTAAATTTTTTTTTTGAATTTTGAAAATTGCTTCATTGAGAAATTAGCTAACACCTTGTAGTTTATGCTAGATTTTTTAGCTAATTTTTTAATGACTATATGATTTTTTACTAATTTTCAAAGTGGACACATCTTGAAAAACAAAAATTTGAGCATGCTCCCCCCTAAAATCATTGAAAACTAATAAAAAATCAAAACCTTTTTTTTAAAATTGTGTAGAATGGAGTCTATTTTCTAAAAATGTAAGTTTTTTCAAAATCTCATGAACGTGTAAAAATCTATACCCAAAATAGTGCATGTTGGTTTTTGACAAAAAACGGACACACTTACAAAAGAAATTATAGATGAAAGACAACGAAATCAAAATTTGAAATAAACTACATTGTTGGATAGCTAAGAGGGAGCTCAAGTTTACCATTGTATTTTTTTTAACTTCACTGAAATACGTGCAAACCTGATGGAGAGCACGACCAAAAATATGTCAAATTTTTCAATGTTTTGATAAAAACATGTCTCTAGCCTGAAATGGTCGTCCAAACCTTTGGGTTGGATGCTGTCATGCCCAAACTTTTGGGCAAAAATCCAAACAACAATTTTTTTTTTTGAAACACTCAATTATATGCAACCTATGCTTAATTAGATGTGACAACTTAACAGGTTGTTCCAAGTGGAATCTTAAATTATAATAAATCGTTGTTTCTAACGTGAACGATGAATAGAACAAATTTATCTAGAAGCCTTAGGTTTCTATAAAACTCTTGGACGACAAAGTTAGGATATTCCTAACATATCAACTGACGATAACTCCTATAATCAAATGAAACAAAAAGATTTAATAAGGACAATAATAAATTCACATCGAATGTCCCTTTTATTATAGTTGCAAATTGTAATGCTTAATTAGATAGACTTCTACTAAATAGGTATTAATATAATTACTTGATTCAATAATAATTATTTATCTCCTAACAAGTTTCCTCCATCTGTGATAATACATCCTTCCTTTATACTTGATTAAATCTTGCGTCTATAAATTAATTATTAATATGATTTTAACATAATAATATTAATTAATCGAGCAATTGAAAATTGAAGTGTCAAACGTTAAAATGTTAATTGCTTTATTTAGTATAAGATTCCATCTAGGCTAAATGAGTTCACAAGATCAAGGTCTTGGACTTATTTTCGAATATATATAATTCCATCACGATATCCTCTTCCAAAGAAATTATTATTATCCCACCATTTAATAAATAAATAAATTCATTTAAGCAAAAATCTCTAAATTAATTGACAAAGTTAATATTAATCTCCAATAACCATTAATTGCTTTTAGAAACTAAATAAATTAGTCCTAGCACTTAGATTATTAATGCCTATATTTTATTTTAACAATAATTAAAATGTGGTTAAACTAATTCGACTAAAGGGTCAATTAAATCAATAATGTAAATTTCCCTATAAAACTTAGTCTAGAATAGCCTAAATTTAGGTGGACTAAATAATCCCCTATAATCAAAATAACTTATAAAGTCATTATAATTTCCTAAAAGATTACACTCTAAAAGATATTTAAAATTTGAAAAAAACATCATATTCAAATATTTACATGCCCATATGTTTATATAAAACATATATAAAATATAAATACATTATAAAATAATAATCTAAAATTTAGACCTTTACTATATATATATATTCTTTTGTTTCCTAAATAATAGAATAACAACAAACCCTAAAATTATAAGTTATAAAACAAGGAATTCCTACTAACCTTATTATTATCTTTCTTTTCCTCATTCTATATTTTTACTTATATTTCAAACCTACCCTAACCCGAACCGGGTTAGGGTTTTATATTATTGTGCAGCGGCGAGGGGGAGCGGTAGAGGCGCTAGAGGCGACAACCATGGAGAAACTCGGTGGAGGAGTGGAGGAGGGTTGCTAGGGCGCCAGGCGGTGGGCATCTCGGGACGCCACTGTGTTTCCCCACAGTGGCGGTCGGGTGCCACCCACTGTGGTTAAACACAGTGGCAGCTGGGTGCCCTTCCATAGTAATTACCCATAGTGGGAGGCCCCTGTGCCGACCACTGTGGTTGCCCACAATGGCGGCCCCTATGTCGACCACTGAGGGTGGCCACAATGGCGGCTCGATCCGCGCCGACCACTGTGTTTAAACACAGTGGGTTTGACCCCCAAAAATCCTCGTATATTTTTTTTATAAAAATTTAAAAATTCTTTATTTTTATTTTATTTATTTAATTAAAATATAATTATATATATATGTATATATATATATATATATATATATATATATATATATATATATATATATATATATATATATATATATATATATATATATAAGATGCATAAGATATCTAGGGCTAACTTTACTATGCAAATCTATATATTTTTTTTTGAGCTTTTAAACTTTAGAGATAGGCTATTTAACTTTAGATTTATTTTCTGCAATTAAGTAAAATGACAGAATTAAATAAATTTAAGCAACAACTATAATAGACTAGAAATCATTGAAATAAATCTTAGAGATAGACATGTTAATTTTTTTTTGGATTTAATTTCTACAATAAATTGAGGGAAAAATAATAGAATTAATTAAACTACCACATGCAACATTAGTGCTCATACTAAATGGCTAATTAACTATATTTGCTTTTAGAACTTCAATAAGTAGGACTAAATGTTTTATTTCCAGCTTACTAACATACACGCTTTTCTATTTCATTCTTTTCCAATATTTCAAATGCATAAGGGGATAAAATGAATTTCTTGATTTTCAAAATAACATATACACAACAAATATTATTTTCAGAACTATAGGAACTAAATCTAGAAATACACCTTTTTTTTTTTTTTTCCAATAGTAACTTAATAAAATAATGCATTTCTTTAGAACATATTAAGAATACAATATAGTCAATATTACAAGTGGGTGAGATGCCCAACTAGTCTCTCATTTCTATTAAATGAGGACTTTAAATAAAATAGATACATTTAAAAAAAAAAAAAAAAAGTAAATACAACATACAACTTTTTATTTACATTTCTGCAACTAAAAATATAGCATCCCTTTTCTTATTCTCTTTCTGCAAATCAAGTACAAAAACCAACAACTCCTAGCTTGTCTTTTTCTTTTTTTTCCAAGCAATCCTGTAAATAAATCATAAGGCTTTGACCATGGAGTGCTCACCTTCCAGCCTAGGCTTACTAGAAGCCACCCCGAGCTTGGAGAACCAAGCCCTAGACAGGTTACACACATGCAAACACAACAAGCAAGGGTAAAACATACAACAAATACATCCCCAACCAAGGCTACACTTCATCACAAAATGTGATGTTTTTACACGGGTGGTAGTGGACCAAATACCCTGAGGAGACTGCAAAAATGGTAGATCACAAAGCCACCTCATGGCAAACAAAGATATATCACAAGTTCATTAACCCCACATCCTTATGCCCTCCAAGGCATTCATGCCATACTTTCTCCCCTTATGACCCGCAATTGCATAAACTAGGCCATGCAGCAAGGGTCACATATACACCCCTTGAGTTCACTCTCATAATGAGAGCCTCTCACTCGAGGGTTGTCAAACTCCTACCACCTGCAAGACCATCCTACTCTCCCAAGAGTAGAAGGCCTTGGTTACTCCCAAATCAGAAGAAATGTATAAAAGAATAAAAGAAAGGTCGCATAATAATTTTCAGAAAAAGAAAATACAAGAAAACAACTTTTTCATTCAAACAATCTTTCCAACATAAACATGCAATGTAAAAAGAAACAAAAAAAAGACGTTGAACCAACCTTCAGTCTTCCCAAGGGTTTGCTAGAACTAGTTTGAGGATGAGCAGCCCAATTCCACAATTCCTTCCTCCTACACTTAGCTAAAATTCTATCCCAAAACTATTATTTTCAAAATTGCATAGTCTCCAAAAATGGAGAGTGGGTGATTACCCACAAAGTCTCTCATTCTTTCCTAAAAAGACCTCAGTGAGAGTTCTCACAGGTTTCTAAAACTGAAAAAGGAAAAAAGTAAGAGAAAGTGGGAAAAAGGATCTCACATCAAAAGCGAAGGTTATCTAACCTAGATGACACCTTCTAATTTGAATTTTTGCGCACCTTAGGAAACCCACTTTTTGAGGTGACTAAACAGTCACATGGGAGTAGACACATGCCTAAAAATACTCCTAACCCATAGGTATACCTTATGGACTTTAGGAAACACCTTTAAACTACCCCTAGGAGTCCATTTGACCCCTTATAAACCCATTTGAAGTTAACTTTCAGGTCAAACCTGAGTTGACCACTCCAAAGACTCTCTACCCAATGAAAATTTAGAACCACATTCAAATGTTTGAAAAGGCTATGGTTGAAACAACTCCCTTCAAGAGACAAGTCAAAATTCAAGACATAAATCAACACATGTGTCAAGTGACACAATAAAATATATTACGAAATTACACATGAAATTTGTCTCTTCTTGGATTTACACAAATTAATAACTCAATTTAACACACATGAAACATTTAATTTCACAAGTAAAATACGATACATACGGGGTGTTGTCTCTCCAAATAGACAACCCCTGGTTTTACGAACGTACATAGGTCTAGGTTTGGTTCTCCATAATGTTTCCATGGTCACATGGATAATTTTCCTATGCATCTCAATTACACATTAGTAATTCCAAATAACCTCATATAATATTAAACACATGAGTAAGAATACGCATCAACACTCTGCATAAAATTGATATTTAAACAAATCGATATATCTTATATCCAAATAAATCCACATAAGCAATTATCATAATCCTCATAATTTTGATCCATACATAAGACATGCATCCTATTTCTATCATAATAGTAAAGTCTTGCAAATCCAATAATGACATACATAGTCTCAAAGTTATCCTATTCTAGAATCATATAAAGTTATGTATCCATAACACATCAAAATGTACAGCTCAAGGTGAAATGATTATGTAACCTGGTTCAATTAATTTTCTCACCAATCTATCCGTCTAACATAGCCCATCCTATTTAATTATAGCATTTATTATTAAGGTCAACCATGGTCAACTAAGTTAACTAGAGCTTGATCGGGAAGGGGCTCTACATCCTCCTCCCCTAGAGATCAACTTACTCTTGGAAGTTGCATGACCAGAATACGAAATAGGGACATAACATTTCCCACAATTCCAATAGGTTACTCTAAACCTTATCTTTCCTACTAGAAAGATGCATTACCAAAACCAACTTATTATTGTAATTAGCTTACTATCTTCATAAGATTAAATTTTTACATTTCCCTTTCATCTCAAGTAGGTGTTTACAAAATTCTATCTTTCAACAACTTACGTTAATGCACCATCCAAATTACATCAATAACACACATCAACTCCCATAATCAAGGTTACACATGATAGTTTACTTATTAATTTCTACGAGTCATACTTATTAAGGGTTCATGTAAAACATGTTTATCCCACTACAATTGTCATCCATGCTCACCACTAAAGAGAATTGACATCACAGTTTATCCATAATGAATCTACTTATTTTACATGAAGGTGCCTCATAAGGGGGTTAATTACATATTTGGTAAACCAACCTAGGTGCATGATTTCTTCCAGCTTCCTTAGGCAACAAGGAATAATCAAGTTTAAGTTCTTTGAATCTACCCATAAGTAGGGAAATTTTCTACTCCTAGGGCCCACAATACCTGGTATTTCTAGGCACCAAGGTTTTAGTTTCATAGGTACATTATTCGCAAAACCCAAACATTAAGGTACATAACCATCCCATTATAAGGGTGTGATGAAAATTAATAATTATTATTCCTTTTTGATCTCATCCACGCAATCATCTCCATACACATGCCAAATTTACCAGTCTACAATTATCATCACTTTCGCAATTCGTTATGTCTAGATCACACACACACACACATATTTATTTATTTATTTATTTTTTTAATTTTTTTTTGTTATAAATTTTCTCTCTTAGATTACTCGCAAATAATTTTATTTAGGAGAATATTCCTTTCTTTACCTTATTTTGAAATAACATTCTTTGTTTATTCTGTGTGCCTAATTTCACTCCTTGCAGTATTCTCCCTTGACACACTATCAGTGGTTCAACGAACATGATAGACATTACACAAATCACATCACTAGGGATAGCTATATGAACGTCAAAATGACCACTTGACACTTTAAAAGATCAAAATAAAAATTACTTTTACGAAGTCCAATCAAAGAAGAAAAAGTGCCGACAATTGAAAGATAGTAAAATTAGCAACATGGAAAGTGCCATAGTTCCAATATAAAGAAACATAAATTTAGTGGTCCTTTCATCATAAAAATAAAAAAATAAAAAGAAAGTACTAGCCCCTAGGTCACAAAATACTATTCAAAGAAATTCAAAAATACTGGCGAATCAAACTCGAAACAAGATGACCATTCTAGCCATGCTATAGGGAGTAACCGCAACACATCACCCAAGATCACACATCCTGAGTGTGTTAGGAAGTGATTATTAGACTCTTGAGATTCTTAGATTATCTATATTCCTTTATTATTTATGAAATATTTTATACACATGAGATTGCAATCATTTTATAGATCATGTTCCATTTTAACCTTCACGTGATTGCTATCACAAGCCACACTTTCCGACATAATCCGTTATCTATTTAGGGTTAATAACATCCATAATTATATCTAATAGGTGATTGCACTAACTCTACCATTCTCCATCCATTCTCCTAGGTCTTCCATTAATTTTCTTGATATGCTAAACCTTGGTTCAATATTACGTGGTAACTCATGCATCGACACTTTCATGTCTTACTCACATGCGGTGGATAGTTCAGCACAAAATTGTCACTTGTATACTTACAAACACTTAGGATTTGAAAAAAAATAATCATATATTTCTACTAGGGACATTATTTGTTTTCTTAGCACCTTTGCTAGCTCCTTGAATTTTCACCTCTAATCATCCTTTCGTCTTCGTCAATAAGGAGCATGTTGCCAAATTACTAACTCTTATGGTTAAGAACCGTTTGGGGTGGACTAATTGTCAAGTAAAATCAATAACGCTTGACAACTAATTCCTCCCCATGACATATTTCAAACAACGCGGAGAGTTGACTTATTCCCTCGTACTTCCCTTATGCAACTTATGATATCAAGGGGGTGTGCACTCAAGAAGTGACCAACACTCACCCTATTAATTAAAATTTGGTAAAAAAGAAGTTATCTCTTTCCATATTACTTATTTATATTTACTTACTAACCAATTTCGGCATATCACAAATTACAATTTCCTTCAAACCACGTAAACCACCTTATCATCATAATATCCTGTCACCCAATTATGGTATAACATAAGGATGTCCAATAATTACCAATGTCTTAAGACTCCCAAAATTTCCAAGTTCTCCCTTGGCTAACCACATAATTCGGCTCCTTATCCATGTTCTCATATAATATCTTATAGTGCCAACTAATCGTCATTAAAACCTTCATATTATAATACTGCTATACTATCTTTCCATAAGCCATTTCCATCTGCATGTTGTTTCATCCATACTTAATGTTTTCGCATACCTTCACTCTTGAGTGCCATAAATTTACAAACCTACTTCGGTTCTGTCAAGTAGTTAAATTGTGTTACATATTGTCTTGTAACTAGCGACTAGCCATGATTGGGTTGCACTTTTCTCCTTAGGTTTTGAATGAATATTAGTTACTCATTCCAATAATATAAGATCCTAATAATTTTACACTCCTTGCACTTCAATAGGGATTTTTGTACGATTCCCGAATCGTCCCTGCTCTCCTTGCCATTAATTTCTCCAAGATTGTCTTCCCATAAGGGAACTAGTTGTGGCTTTACTTTGCTTGTTTTCTCCAATTATATAACTATGGATGAACTTCGGGTTTATTGCAATTATGTGCTTTAACCCAAGAAGTTCATGTATCCTTTCTCCTTAGTTAGTTCATCTATAATATTGCTAGGGTTCACTTATCAAGGAGATTGTCATTCATCATTTTAGTCCTTATCTTCAGGGTTATACAATGCTAGCTTCTTTGTGTTGCTACAAGGATTGTCTAATGAATGCTCTTAATAAGCAACCTAGCCTAACCACACGCTTAAGGCACCTATTCATTAGGATAGGTTTATGCTTCTTTCTAATATTCACAAGAGTACCCCTTAACTCTTCTTCATTGTTGTCTCAAATGGTGGTCGTGGTCCTCGAACCACCAAAATTTTTGCATAACTTAAAAAAAATTAACTTGAGTTGTCGCTATCTCAATCATCTTGTTTATTGCGCCTTCATCTTATGTCTAACTAGCTTGCTTGACTTACCAAGTCAAGAACATACCTCGATGGATGGTATTCTCTTAGTTACCATCAGGGGTATTTTATTGTAGAATTAACTCCTCATACTTGATTTGATTAAGGCAATAATTGCATTTGGGTTCGAATTGAATGGTAACCTTATAAGTACTAATGATCTAAATTTCGTTTATTAAATACCGAGAATGTTTATAATTTTAAAATTTTTGTAGCCTTTGGGGTCTTATTATGCCATAAACATTATGACTAATTAGTTTCAAATTTTAGGGCTTTTAGTGACCCTTGGAACCCCTTGAATTGATATATGTTGATCTGTTGATTTAGAAGAATGTTCACTTATGTTTCACTTTGTTATTTCACAAGTTTCCACCTAGGTGTTATACTTCGAAGTCATAGTTTAGTTCAACTAAGTTATGAATGTAGCCCATGTTCACCAGTGTATGAACCTAGGGCTCTAATACCAAAATGTCATGCCCAAACTTTTGGGCAAAAACCCAAACAACAATTTTTGTTTTTTGAAACACTCAATTATATGCAACCTATGCTTAATTAGATATGACAACTTAACAGGTTGTTCCAAGAGGAATCTTAAATTATAATAAATCATTGTTTCTGACGTGAACGATGAATAAAACAAATTTATCTAGAAGCCTTAGGTTTCTATAAAACTCCTAGACGACAAAGTTAGGATATTCCTAACATATCAACTGACGATAACTCCTATAATCAAATGAAACAAAAAGATTTAATAAGGACAATAATAAATTCACATCGAATGTCCCTTTTATTATAGTTGCAAATTGTAATTCTTAATTAGATAGATTTCTACTAAATAGGCATTAATATAATTACTTGATTCAATAATAATTATTTATCTCCTAACAAGTTTCCTCCATCTATGATAATACATCCTTCCTTTATACTTGATTAAATCTTGCATCTATAAATTAATTATTAATATGATTTTAATGTAATAATATTAATTAATCGAGCAATTGAAAATTGAAGTGTCAAACGTTAAAATGTTAATTGCTTTATTTAGTATAAGATTCCATCCAGGCTAAATGAGTTCACAAGATCAAGGTCTTGGACTTATTTTTGAATATATATAATTCCACCATGATATCCTCTTCCAAAGAAAATATTATTATCCCACCATTTAATAAATAAATAAATTCATTTACGCAAAAATCTCTAAATTAATTGACAAAGTTAATATTAATCTCCAATAACCATTAATTGCTTTTAGGAACTAAATAAATTAGTCCTAGCACTTAGATTTAAATTATCCTTTTTCCTAAATTAAATAAATATCTTATTTATTTAATTATCCCACTTCTTCTATTAATTAAATAAATCTTTATTTATTTAATTAATTCATTAACCTTTTCTACCCATGACACATGTCATTCATCTCTTAATTCATACACTACCTACCCCTTTCATTATTTTATTATTTCCTTTACCTACCCTCTAATCATAGCCGACCTCCTTTTACACCTCTCAATCTTATCACTCCATTTCATATAGTGTCTTCTATATAAGGATATACTTCCTTCATTATCAAGACCCTAATCAATCATTTTAATCATTTTTATGCACTTGACTATTCTACGCTTTTGAGCATATGTGATCCTACTTGCAACCACATTCCGTTCTTTATTGAGCTCTTGTGCACATAAAATCTGAGAGCAAATATATCAAGCAAGATCAATGGAGATAGGAAGAATGGAGAGCCAAACCCTATTGGACATGTGATAGTATAATCTTTGTGATTTCGTTTGATTCACATTGTCTTAGGTAATCTTCATATGTTATGGTGGATCTTTGTTGTTGTTAGGCTAGGGTTTTGTGGTTGAATTCATTTAGCCTTTCAATATCATTATTATTGTTATCCATTTTCACCATATACACCTATATTTTATTTTAACAATAATTAAAATGTGGTTAAACTAATTCGACTAAAGGGTCAACTAAATCCATAATGTAAATTTCCCTATAAAACTTAGTCTGGAATAGCCTAAATTTAGGTGGACTAAATAATCCCCTATAGTCAAAATAACATATAAAGTCATTATAATTTCTTAAAAGATTAAACTCTAAAAGATATTTAAAATTTTAAAAAAACATCATATTCGAATATTTACATGCCCATATGTTTATATAAAACATATATAAAATATAAATGCATTGTAAAATAATAATCTAAAATTTAGACCTTTACATGCATATATATAATCATGTGTGTGTGTGTGTGTATATATATATATATGTATTCTTTTGTTTCCTAAATAATAGAATAACAACAAACCCTAAAATTATAAGTTATAACACAAGGAATTCCTACTAACCTTATTATTATATTTCTTTTCCTCATTCTATATTTTTCTTTATATTTCAAACCTACCCTAACCCGAACCGGGTTAGGGTTTTATATTATTGTGCAGAACTGAGAGGGAGCGGCGGTGGCCATCGAGAAACTCGGTGGAGGAGTGGAGGAGGGTTGCAAGGGTGCTGGGTGGTGGGCATCTCGGGACGCCACTGTGTTTCCCCACAGTGGTGGTCGGGCGCCACCCACTATGGTTAAACACAGTGGCGGCCGGGTGCCCTTCCACTGTGGTTGCCCACAGTGGCGGTCCGAGCCACACCAACCACTGTGTTTAAACATAGTGGGTTCGGCCCCCGAAAACCCTCGTATATTTTTTTTATAAAAATTTAAAACTTCTTTATTTCTTTATTTATTTATTTAAAATATAATTATATATATATATATATCTATATGTACATTATATATATATATATATATATATATATATATATATATATTAGATGCATAAGATATCTAGGGCTAACTTTACTATGCAAATCTATTATTTTTTTTTTTGAACTTTTAAACATATTAATCAAAATTTTCAAAGTTAAAACAATGTATTTCTTTTTTTTTTTAAATACCATGTAGCTAAAATTAGAGATAGGTTATTTAACTTTAGATTTATTTTCTGCAATTAAGTAAAATGACAGAATTAAAGAAATTTAAGCAGCAACTATAATAGACTAGAAATCATTGAAATAAATCTTAGAGATAGACATGCTAATTTTTTTTTGGATTTACTTTTTGCAATAAATTGAGGGGAAAATAACATAATTAATTAAACTACTGCATGCAACATTAGTGCTCATACTAAATGGCTAATTAACTATATTTTCATTTAGAACTTCGATAAGTAGGACTAAATGTTTTATTTCTAGCTTACTAACATACATGCTTTTCTATTTCATTCTTTTCCAATGTTTCAAATGCATAAGGGGATAAAATGAATTTCTTGATTTTCAAAATAACATATACACAACAAATATTATTTTCAGAACTATAGGAACTAAATCCAGAAATACACTTTTTTTTTTTTGCAATAATAACTTAATAAAATAATGCATTTTTTTAGAACATATTAAGAATACAATATAGTAAACATTACAAGTGGGTGAGATTCCCAACTAGTCTCTCATTTCTATTAAATGAGGACTTTAAATAAAATAGATACATTTTCTTTCTTTTTTTAAAGTAAATACAACATGCAACTTTTTATTTACATTTCTGCAACTAAAATATAGCATCCCTTTTCTTATTCTCTTTCTACAAATCAAGTACAAAAACCAGCAACTCCTAGCTTGTCTTTTTCTTTTCTTTCCAAGCAATTCTGCAAATAAATCATAAGGCTTTGACCATGGAGTGCTCACCTCCCAGCCTAGGCTTACTAAAAGCCACCCCCGAGCTTGGAGAACGAAGCCCTAGACAGGTTACACACATGCAAACACAAGAAGCAAGGGAAAAACATACAACAAACACATTCCCAACAAAAGCTACACTTCATCACAAAATGTGATGTTTTTACATGGGTGTTAGTGGACCAAATACCCTGAGGAGACTGCAAAAATGGTAGATCACAAAGCCACCTCATGGCAAACAAAGATATATCACAAGTTCATTAACCCAACATCCTTATGCCCCCCAAGGCATTCATGCCATACTTTCTCCCCTTATGACCCCCAATTGCATAAACCAGGCAATGCAACAAGGGTCACATATACACCCCTTGAGTTCACTCTCATAATGAGAGCCTCTCACTCGAGGGCTGTCAAACTCCTACCACCCGCAAGACCATCCTACTCTCCCAAGAGTAGAAGGCCTTGGTTACTCCCAAATCACAAGAAATGTATAAAAGAATAAAAGAAAGGTCGCATAAGAATTTTCAGAAAAAGAAAATACAAGAAAACAACTTTTTCATTCAAACGATCTTTCCAACATAAACATGCAACGCAAAAAGAAACAAAAAGGAGATGTTGAACCAACCTTCAATCTGCCCAAGGGTTTTCTTGAACTAGTTTGAGGATGAGCAACCCAATTTCACAATTCCTTCCTACTACACTTAGCCAAAATTCTATCCCAAAACTATTCTTTTCAAAATTGCATAGTCTCCAAAAATGGAGAGTGGGTGATTACCCATAAAGTCTCTCATTCTTGCCTAAAAAGACCTCAGTGAGAGTTCTCATAGGTTTCTAAAACTGAAAAAGGAAAAAAGTAAGAGAAAGTGGGAAAAAGGATCTCACATCAAAAGGGAAGGTTATCTAACCTAGATGGCACCTTCTAATTTGAATTTTCGCTCACCTTAGGAAATACACTTTTTGAGGTGACTAAACTGTCACATGGGAGTAGACACATGCCTAAAAATACTCCTAACCCATAGGTATACCTTATGGACTTTAGGAAACACCTTTAAACTACCCCTAGGAGTCCATTTGACCCCTTATAAACCCATCTGAAGTTAACTTTCGGGCCAAAACTGAGTTGACCACTCCAAAGACTCTCTACCCAAGGAAAATTTAGAACCACATTCAAATGTTTGAAAAGGCTATGGTTGAAACAACTCCCTTCAAGAGACAAGTCAAAATTCAAGACATAAATCAACACATGTGTCAAGTGACACAATAAAATATATTACGAAATTACACATGAAATTTGTCTCTTCTTGGATTTACACAAATTAATAACTCAATTTAACACATATGCAACATTTACTTTCACAAATAAAATACAATACATACAGGGTGTTGTCTCTCCAAATAGACAACCCCTGGTTTTACGAACGTACATAGGTCTAGGTTTGGTTCTCCATAATGTTTCCATGATCACATGGATAATTTTCCTACGCATCTCAATTACACATTAGTAATTCCAAATAACCTCATATAATATGAAACACATGAATAAGAATACACATCAACACTTTGCATACAATTTATATTTAAACAAATCGATATATCCTATATCCAAATAAATCCACATAAGCAATTATCATAATCCTCATAATTTTGATCCATACATAAGACATGCATCCTATTTCTATCATCATAGTAAAGTCTTGCAAATCCAATAATGTCATACATAGTCTCAAAGTTATCCTATTCTAGAATCATATAAAGTTATGTATCCATAACACATCAAAATGTACACCTCAAGGTGAAATGATTTCGTAACCTGGTTCAATTAATTTTCTCACCAATCTATCCATCTAACATAGCCCATCCTATTGAATTATAGCATTTATTAGTAAGGTCAACCATGGTCAACTGAATTAACCAGAGCTTGATCGGGGAGGGGCTCTACAGATGCCCAAGGCAAATCCAACCCATAGGTTTGGTGTTTCCCAAAGCGGGCCATTTGGCACATGCCAAATATGGCGCTCGCCCTATTTGGCATGTGCCAAATGTTATGAATGGATTTTTCCATTTGGTGCATGCCAAATGTGGTCCATATTCCACATTTGGCATGCACCAAATAGGTAGAGTGCCAAATGTGTACATAGAAACCCCCATCTCACCTCTCGCTTCCTTAGCTCCCTTCCCTCGTAGTTCCATCTCTCTCTATGAACTAGATCTCATATTCTCTCTCTCCCCTTACCTCTTCTCGGGCTCTTCATTCTTATAGATACATACTCTTCTTTGTCCCTCCCTTCTCTAGCTCTCACAATTCCCTTATTCTCCTTCCCTCGAGCTATCTCTCTCTTCATGCTTACATCCATCTAATTCCCTCTCTCACCTCTTTCCCTTAGTTTCTTCCTCACTCCCTGCTCTCTCTATGTCCTCAAGCATAGGAGATGCTATCTTTTGCAGTTCAAGTGCTTATGAAGAAGAACCAACTTGCTTGAACTTGTGAGTGTACTGACTTCCTAAAATGCAGATGATGGAAATTGTTGTATGGATACCCAGGAGAATTTCATGGTTAAGGGTATCTACGTTTCATTTGGTTGGTTGTATTTTTTACAATCACACTTGATTCTAAAGAAATTTGGGAACAAATGAGAGGTGATGCAGTCTGACCAGAAAGTAAGTAGTATTCACTGACACACCCTTCTACAAATTGAGAGCTTTAACAATTAGCTGATGTTCGAGTCCTCCATCTCAAGAGCTGTAACTTGAGAAATTGTACCAATTGGTATCAAAAGAGGAGATGCATCTGGTAAAGAAAAAAGGGAGAAATATTTTTGTTAGTGCCTGGTAGATACAAGGAGAAGTGAAGACCCTAGTAGTTCTCTTTGCCATTATTGTCAAATGTAGTATACCGCATACTACATGTGTGAGAATCCATGGATTATCCAAAGGGGGAGAGTTGGATCACACAAAAGGGGAGAAAGATCATGTAGTATGCCAGATACTACATGTGTTGACATCAATGCCAAAGGGGGAGATTGTTGGCATTGTGTTGTCATTCATGTCAAATGGTATAGAAGGAAAATTGGTATGGGAGTATTGTTGATATGCAGTCATTGATGTCAACTAGTGTTGTAGGTCACTAGTAAGGAAGAGACTATCATTTAGAGGAATGACCACTGAAGTCACCAGTACACAAGTTATTGTTTGACTTGTATGGATGATATAAACAGGTTACCAGTATAGTCTATCACTAGTAAGGAGAGTATGTCAACTAGTAAGTGATGTGTTAGCATGGAGAAGACAAATCAACCAAGTGAGTGGTTGTCAATCGACAAACTTATGACCAATGTACAAACAAGATGAGCGAGATGTTGAGTTGTTGTTTGTGATGAAGAGGTGGAATATTACCTAAATCACATCAACATAGGAGGAGAAGGATGTATAAGTCACCGGTATACTATATGGATGTAGAACAACATGACTCCCACTGGATAGAGATGCAGTCATCATGTGAAGAGATGACTGACAGTGAATGTGCCCACACCAGATCACATGTGTCTGTTTCAAGATATGATGCAAAAACAAGGAAGCTACATGAGTGCATTGCAAGATGCAGATGACAAGGATCCACTACCACCGGCAAGTGGAGCTTATCTCCAATTATGCATGGAATGAATCATAGTTCATAGAGATAAGATAAAAGAGTTAAAGGCAAGTGTTTGAAGGCCCACACCAGATCAACTAGTGAAACTCTAAGATTCCTCAGGTGCATGTAATCAGTGATGTGCACCGGATCAGAAAGGGTTGGCATATTGTGCCACCGGGACAGAAAAGGAAGAGTAAATAAGTGATGGGTTTGTCACCTTGACAAACCAACTGAGATGATGTATGGTCTAACGATGAAGAAGGCAAAGTGGAGCAACGATAGATAGAAAATGTAACCGGCATGCAAATGCTTCAAATGGAAATAGCTGAAGGTTGATGACATGATGTCATCAAGGTGCCTAACGATAAGTATGTGAACCGGTAAGAGAGAAAAGAGGCTAAGTGATGTGCTCCTACCTGATAAGAATGAGAATGCTATGGATTGGCATGTGTGGCGACCAGTTAAGGTGTTCCGTCGACAGTTCAGCAAAGTGCAGACATGATGGTTAACCGGTAAAGTCTAAGATACCGATAGGGTTAGTGAACCGACATAAAAGAAGGACTGGTTGTGTGTTTTTTTTGGGTAACCGAGTCTAGGTGACACAAAGATCTTTTCTCAGGTGGATATCAACAAGGATGCCACGTGGAGTTGAAGTGGATAGCTCGCAGAGGCTAGTGAAGTGTCATGTCGGGGAGGTAAGTGGCAATTGGTCGACATTAAATGTTGACTATGACAATCATGAAGGAGTAGCAAAGAATTTGCGACTTGATGAAAACCGAAGTTCTTAGTGATGCCATGATCGATAAAAGACATTCTACTACAGATCAGATTTGGTAAAGGCAACTCCGAGATCACTAAATGTGATTGACAGAAGTAGGTCGAGGAACATGGTTGTGTTTTCTAAATAGAGCAAACATGTATTGGAAGGCATGTTAATGACGATGATGTGCAGGTAGTTGTCTTGGAGATAAGATCGAATGAGATCTTATTGGATTTGATGTACCTCATGATTAGTGGAATAAACCGTAAAGGTGCCAAGTTCAAACTCATAGCTTGGCGGGAAAGTCTGGCTATAAGTATGCAAGCTTAAGATATTGTTTGGCCTACCAAATGAAAGAGTGTTGCTGCTGCATAAGAGAGAAAATCAGTCAAGTGCTCAACAAGAATCAGAAAGAAGATTGAGTGTGTGAGTGAGAAATAGGTTGAAGAGTTCAACCAATAATAGTGAGGTAACCGGTAGACAAGAGTTGCAGAAGATTGCAGTGAAGGCAAGTTGAGGATCGACAGGAATCGAATGGTAGACATCTAACTAAGTTACCAAGACCGGTGGTGGATAGCAGATGTGTGGAAGAAAGAAAAGAGATCCGACAAAAAGAAGAACTAGAAGAGAAGGAGAAGAGGGTGGACAGGCAAGAGTGTAACAAAGAATGAGGTTGCAAAAGTGTGAGGGTTAGCAGAGAACCAAAAGTGAACTGGATAGAATATCCAACAAAGAGATTTGCAGAAGTGTTACAAAATCCATTTGTAACAAGGTTATTAATTTGTAAATGATTATGTTTTGTATTCATTGCATTGTAGCTTGGTTCAGGGGTTGTAGCTCCTTGGGTTGGTGCCCTAAACATTGTAATCAAAGATTCATTGTGAGGCTAGATTGGAGCAGTAGACTCCAACAACATTTTTCATCGAGGTTTTTCCCATCTTGGGTTTTCCTCGTATATGCTGGTGTTATGTGATGTCTCCTTTGTGTGTGATTTCTTTTGTGTTGGTCTCCCCTCTGACCAGTAAGTTTGCATTGAGTTAGATCTAATAACTGGTATAAAATTTGAGAACCACTGATTCATCCCCCTCTCAGTGGTACATTGTGTCTAACAAAAGGTTTATACAATCCCACATTCTGACTACTACCCTTTGCAACTTGACAAACTCTACTACTATGTACATATTGTTGGAATTTTTGATGATTATGTTGTGATTGTCATTGATGGACACACACTTACATTGAGATCACTTTTGTATGTATAAGTTAAAGCTCAACCGGTACTTGTTGCAACTGGTATGATGCATTATAGTCCTTAGACTATTGGTGTTTTGCAGAAAGTGATTATTGATCTAAAGCGGTATGTTGACCCCAAGCGGTTCGAGGATCTCAAGTAGTACGAAGGATCAAAGTGGTGGAACACATATTTCCCAGTCTTCATTTTGTCAAATCGGCAACTAGTATTTTTCTTAAACCGGTATTTTGTATGAGCCGATAATACTTTGTGATGAGTTACCAACCGACATTTTGTGATGAGTTACCAACCACCGATTGTTTGATGGTGCCGACACTTCAACGGTGCTTTTTGTGTTGTGTTATAGAATATGTCTAGATGCATTGAACCTAGGAAATTGTATTGTAATCCTATTGGACTGACATGAAATCAAATTCCTTTATAAGGACATCATGTCTAGGGTTTTAGGTTGTTGCGAGGGTTTTAGGTTGTTGATGAGTTAGAGAGAGTATGAATGTGTAGAAGACTAAAGTAATGCTGGAATGCATTAGGAACGAGCTATCAAGGATCTAACTAAGCAATTTGTGCTATTAGCTATATCACTCACTTGTTGATTACTCACATCTTCGACAAGTTTGAAGCCCTTAGCCGAGTAGGCCTAAAAAGCCTTTTGTAAATCCTCTAACAAGATGGTTCACATATGTGGATCTAAAATCCTCTAGCAAGGTAGTTTTTAATCAGACTTATCTCCTAACAGAGATTGAGATTCCTAACAGGATTTGTTCTGGTAAAGAACATTGTATGACCTTAACCAGTCTTGTTCCTATTCTGCAGATAGTTACTTGTGAGTTCCATCTCACCGTGGTTTTTCCCATTTGGGTTTCCACGTCAAAATCTCGTGTTATGGTGTTTGTGCTTCTATGGGTGAATGCATTATTTTCTATTTGGTTTGCATGTGTGCTAACCAGTTTGTCTGCTAAACTGTTTTACCGGTTTACTGTTAGTCTAGCAAAGTGTTTAAGTACAAATATTTTTGGCATACTAATTCACCCCCCCTCTTAGTATTCATCAATTGGTATCAGATCCAACCTTTCTATAAATTTAACCACTTGGAAAGAGATATGGGGGAATACATAATGAGGGAACTGACTCATCAGCTCACTCAGTCTGAGCAAGCCTATGATGATCTTATGGTCAAATATAAGGCACTTCAAGAAAAGAGGAGAGAACATGCTGAAAAGCTGATGGAGCTATCTGAAAATAGTTCTTCTGATGAAGCAAACATGGAAGCCATGATTCAAGAGGTAGAAAAGCTGAATGAATCCAATTCCAACCTGAGAAAAGAATTGGAAGGACTAACTATTTGAATGTGTCAAGAGCTTGAGAACCAGAGGAAAGCTGAAGATCTGGTCAAAGACAAAGATCACGAAAACTCCAAGCTAAAGCAAGAGATCAGTGTCCTAACTGCTCAACTCCATGCGAGCAAAGTGGAAAAGGAAGACATGCAAGGAGAATTGAACATTGCCATCTTTGAAAATGAAAACCTGATGGAAACAAATGCTGGTATTTCCAAAGAACTCTCTGAGTCAAAGGAAATACTTGCTAAGTTCAACAAGAGTACTGTCAAGCTAGAGCAAAAGCTTGAATCTACCAAACCTGTCAAGAATACTGATGGACTTGGTTATTCTGGTCATGAGAAAGGTGAGACCTCTGGTACAAGTGCTGGAGCATCAAAGAAACAACCGACATCAAATGATAAAGGTAAGCAAAAGTTTAAACCTATTTGCTTTAACTGTCTTAAAGAAGGACATACTACCAATGTGTGTAGGAGTAAGGCTTACAATAACTTTCCTTATTTTCTAAATGATAAGCCTAGATCCTATAAATTCAATGGTAACTGTTATGCATGCAACAAGTTTGGGCATAGAGCATCTTAATGCAAGTTTGTTATGAAAAACAATGGAAGATATCCTCAGAGGACTCAAGGAGTTGGTCCTGAACCTTTTATGAACTAGAATCACAACCGGTTTAATGCCTTCAATCATCAGTCAAGAAGTGGTGGCTATCAAGCAGCAACTAGATGGAGAGAAAACTGTTTGATCTATCATAATCATGGTCACACTACTGCAACATGCAGGAGGAAGAATGACAACATGAATAATGGACCTTGGAGAGCACTTGGAATGGTCTGCTATCATTGCAACAAACTGGGTCACATTGCCAAATTTTGTAGATCAAGAAAGAACATATCAGATGACATACCGGTCACACCAAAAGGAAAGATTGATATTGACACTATTCAAGCGGATATGAACAAAACCTGGAAGAAGAAACTAGCAGTGTTGCAAGAAGAACCGGTTTCTGCACCTAGTGTAGAATTATCGAAATCGACAAACTAAGCATTAGAAAAGCTTAGGGGGAGAAAACGGTGAAAGGTTTCAAACCCCCTATTTACACCAGTAAAAGACCTTATCTGGTATGCAATACCTATCATTTGGCAGAAGATCGAAAATGGTAAAAGGCAAATTAGGGTTTATGCCCTAATGGTGGAGCATTAATTACGGTTGGTGAGGAATATGTTTAAAAGGAATTTTCAAATAATTTCTCACTATCATTTTTCAAGCGAAGAAGGTTTTCAAGTGTAGAGTGACAAAAAAGTGATTTGTGTTGCGATTCAGAGAAATTTAGAAACCTTGAAGGAAATTCATAAGCAAATTACAAACGGTCAAGAGAAGAATGCAAAGCGGTGATTCTACAACCGACGAAGTGTGAGGCGAAGTAGAATCTGAAAGCCCTAAATTCTTGATTTCTGAAAGGTATTTCTCAAGTTTTCTATTTTCATCATGGCTTCCGCATCTCATACTAGCTCTAGTGCATCTGTTGATTTAGTAAGCTTCATTCAACATAAGTCCAAATACAATGTCCTGTCACAAGTTCCTGCTGGAGTAATAGTGGAAGAAGGAATATCTTATTATATAGACTGTAAAATTGAAGACCTAGGGTCTCTAGCAATCCACTCGCAACTAGGTCTATTCTATGGGAAAGATAAAAAGATCAAACCTGAGTATAGCATTTTGGAGAAGAAGAAACTTCACAATGCGGTTTACTTCCTAGAGGATTTCATAGATGACCACATTAGAATCATCCTAAGCAGAGTTCATGGTGACAAGATGTACCTAGAGAGAATGCATGATATCACTCCACAAGTTGTTCATGTCGTCATCGGTTTCTACAATGTCAGTGAAGTGCCAGCCCTGAGGAAGATCATCAAGATTGAAATGACCAAGCTCACCAGTTCAGTGAGTGACTCACAAGGAATGACTATTAATTCCATCAAGGATGACCTCGTGAAATATGCGTGCATGGTGATTGGATACCGGACATTCTCTGCCAACAGAATTAACTCTGTATCTGCTGCAGCAGTAAATTTCATTTACCGGATGATCAAGGAAGATGCATCATTTGACCTCTACACCGATAAGCAAAGGCAACTCCTATTGAATCTTAAATCAATCAAACAGGATAATGCATTAAAATTCAAGTTTGGACAACTTCTAGTAGGACTATTTTTCTACTTCCAAGGTTACTTCCCCGAAGTGGGAGATATTCAGTGGTCTGCGGACCAACTGGTTACCAAGCAGATCAAAGAAAGCCTGCAAGCAGTTGGAACCGGCTACCCTGAAGTTCTGAACAAGTACTTTGATGAGTTCAAAAGCAAGATGAGTCTACGGATGAGGATATCCAGTGACATTGTCAAGAAATATGAAGAGGATATCTTCTTTATCATCAATGTGGATGAATGCATAATGGAGGTCGTTGATCCCAGACAGGAAGAAGTAGAGCCTATGGGCTATGAGGTGATGTATGATATGTTGGATGGGTATGCTTCTACCCTAATCACCTCACCTCTTGATCCTAAGGCAAAGAGAACTGGCACCCATCTGGAAAGGGTTGCACCGGTTGTAGATCCTCCTAAAAAGAAAGGAAAGACAATGCCTTCGGCATCGGCACTGGTTATTGTAGCTAGTCCCAAAGTGACCAAGAGGTCACTAGCAAAGAAGAAACCAGTAGCATCACCTGCCAAAGTCTTTGAGAGAAAGAGGAAGACAAGGAATAACTCGCCAGACTCAGAAGAAACTGTATCTGAGGAAAAACCTAAGAAGACAAGACAAGCAAAGAAAAAGACAAAGAATGAACCAGCATCATCGACACCGGTAAATATTGACATCTCCTCCTACAAACCTTTGACACATTGTCAAAGAACTATAAAAAATATTAGGAGAAAAGTGTTGAATGATTTGATTGATTGTTTTGATGATTTCAATGATGATGAAAAAGAAGCTGTTGAAAAGAAATCATTAAGTATTTATGTGTTAATGACCGGTCGCCTTCAGAAATTAGATCTGAGACACCAGATTCTTTGTATAATTCCTTAGACAATAAATGGTGCATTGCCATAGAGAAGGAATAGGAAATGAGAGAGAAATTTTTTGCTCAACATTTTCCTGATGTATCAAATTCAAAACTGTTTGAAGTTATGAATAAATACAAAGGCCTCTTCTTCATGAGAAGAAGAAGACTCTTGTTACTGGAAGGAAAAGGTCAAGAAGTGCTCAAGAATACACACACTCTTTCTCTAGAAGCTCTTAAGATGCATCAAGTGGCTGAAGCCAACAAGAAGTCTAAGCAAGAACCGACAATAACAAAACCGGATGAAGTGTTTGATACTGAAGGAAACCCGGTTGTTGAACCTACAAACACTATTGATGTCGATGCTCTGGATGTAGAAGATGTTGCGTAGGACACACCATCTGAAGCAAAGGGACAAGAGAAGCAGGCTGAACAAGTTGAAAAGAAAGCAGAGGACAAATAGGAAAAGGAAGCAAAGAAACAGGTAGAGAAGAAGAAAGAGGAAAAGAGAAAAGAGAATGAGAAGAAAAGAAGAGAAGAGGACGAAGAGAAAAAGAAACAAGAAGATGCAAAGAAGAAGAAAGAAGAAGAGGATAAGCAAGAGAAGAAGAAAAAGGAAGAAGATGAGGAGAAACAGAAACAAGGAGAAAAGAGAAAAGAGGATGAGAAGAAAAGAAAGGAAGAGGAGAAGAGAAAGGAAGAAGAGAAGAGAAAGGAAGCAGAAAAGAAGAAGGAAGAGGAAGAAAAGGAAGAGGAGAAGAGGAAGGAAGTAGAGAATAAGAAGGTAGAGGAGGATAAGGAAGAAGAAAAGAGAAAAGAAGCGGAGAAGAAGAAGGTAGAGGAGGACAAGGAAGTAGAAGCGGCAAAGAGCACGCAGATGGAGACTCCAAAGGCAACCGGTAGTCAAGCCAAACTGGCTGACCTCACCAGTCCTATTGACCTCCAGTCTGCAAGAGAAATGGAGCTACTACAGAGAATTAAGGTTGCTCAAGAATGCCTTGAGGTGTTAAGGAGGAAGAAGGAGGAAGATGTGATCCAAGCTGCGGTGGACACTCTGACCAGTTTGTTACCTGACACAAACCTTCCCAATGATGATTTATCATTGGCACAACTAAAGCTCCTATGCACAGTAGTGGATGATCAGGTGCAGAGCCTAGAAGAGGTAGTAGAGGCAAATGCCAAGAAAGAGCATCAAAAGGCTCTCAACATTGCCCTGGTGAAGAAGCTTAATGAGCTCCGGTCCGAACTACAAAAAGCACAAAAGGATATAAGGACTGCTCTGGATGAGGGGAATCTACTACTGAGTAAGATTTTCCAACCCCATCTCTTCTATCATGATGTGCTTGTACAAAAGCAAAAGCTTCAAACTGACTTGCAGTTATATATGAGTACCTTCAAGCTACTATATGACTCTTTTACAGCTTATGGGCAAACCGTTCACCGGTTTCATATCTAGTTTGCCAAAATAGAGTTGGAAATAAGCAACCGGACTCAAGATTTGCAGGAACTCCAACTGGTTCTACTCCCACGCCTGCAGATACTTCAGAAATGTTATCTCAATCTGGATGCTTTAACAGTAACTCAGAAGATGAGCACAATAGACACCATGGAAGAACAAGTCTCCTAGATGCAGACAGAGAAGGAAGTGGCTACCTCCCTACTTGAGTCCTGGTCCTTATCTATGAAACAATTTTTGCAGGACTTCAAATCAATTTTTGACAAGTTTTATTCCTTATTGTCATAAACTCTTATTCTTTTAAATACTAATGACACAGGTGTAAGTCTGTAATATTTTGTTGTCATTGTTGGCAAAGGGGGAGAAGTATAAATTTTGAATGTTTTGATGTATACTTTCATGTTATTTCTATAAAGAAGTAGTATACATTGTATTTTCTGCAAAAGTGATAGTGTATATGCTTAGGGGGAGTAATTTGTTTCTGGCATATCTTTGTTGTAAAACACTTAGATGTCAAAATTTCCTAAGTGTTGCCATCAATGCCAAAGGGGGAGATTGTTGGCATTTTTGATGATTATGTTGTGATTGTCATTGATGGACACACACTTGCATTGAGATCACTTTTGTATGTATAGGTTAAAGCTCAACCGGTACTTGTTCCAACCAGTATGATGCATTATAGTCCTTAGACTATTGGTGTTTTGTAGAAAGTGATTACTGATCTGAAGCGGTATGTTGACCCCAAGCAGTTCGAGGATCTCAAGTAGTACAAAGGATCAAAGCGGTGGAACACATATTTCCTAGTCTTCATTTTGTCAAACCGGCAATCGGTATTTTGTATGAACTAGTAATACTGTGTGATGAGTTACCAACCGACATTTTGTGATGAGTTACCATCCATCGATTGTTTGACGGTGCCCACACTTCAACGGTGCTTTTTGTGTCATGTTACACAATATGTCTAGATGCATTGAACCTAGGAAATTGTATTGTAATCCTATTGGACCGACATGAAATCAGATTCCTTTATAAGGACATCATGTCCAGGTTTTTAGGTTGTTGCAAGGGTTTAAGGTGATTGATGAGTTAGAGAGAGTATGAATGTGTAGAAGACTGAAGAAATGCTGGAATGCATTAGGAATGAGCTATCAAGGATCTAACCAAGTAATCTGTGCTATTAGCTAGATCACTCACTTGTTGATTACTCACATCTTCGACAAGTCTGAAGCCCTTAACCAGGTAGGCCTAAAAAGACTTTTTTAAATCCTCTAACAAGGTGGTTCACATCTGTGGATCTAAAATCCTCTAGCAAGGTAGTCTTTAATCGGACTTATCTCCTAACAGAGATTGAGATTCCTAACAGGATCTGTTTTGGTAAAGAACATTGTATGACCTTAACCAGTCTGGTTCCTATTCTGCAGATAGTTACTTGTGAGTTCCATCTCACCATGGTTTTTCTCATTTGGGTTTCCACGTCAAAATATCTTGTGTTATGGTGTTTGTGCTTCTATGGGTGAATTCATTATTTTCTATTTGGTTTGCATGTGTTCTAATTGGTTTGTCTGCTAAACTATTTTACCGGTTTACTATTAGTCTAGCAAAGTGTTTAAGTACAAAGATTTTTGGCATACTAATTCACCCCCCCTCTTTGTATTCATCAGATATTTCTTAACATCCTTATGAATCTAGGGCCAAAAGTACTGGTCACTCACCAATGCTACTATTTTGTCAATGCCAAAATGTCCAACTAAACCACCATTGCCTTTCTCCTTTATCAGATTCTCTCTCATAGAACTCTTAGGTATGCACAATTGAACTCCTTTGAATAACATCCCATCCTGAATGAAATAATCCAACCATTTTCTTCTATCTACCATAACCAGTTCTCTACATGCTTTTCAATGTTCTACAAAATCCGGTTCATCATCATACAAGGTCTTCAAATCTTCAAATCCTAATAATGTCACTCTTATCTCTATCAACAAATTCCTTCTCCTACTTAATGCATCAACAACTTCGTTAATTTCCCACTTCTATGCTTCAACACAAAGGTGTAACTCTACAAGAATTCTACCCATCTCATATGTCTCTGATTCAACTTACTCTGACTATTCAAATACTGCAAAGCTTGATGATCCGTATACAACACAAACTCCTTAGTTAACAAGTCATGTCTCCACTTCTTCAACACTTGAACTATGGCATAAAAATCCTGATCATACACTAAATATCTCCTCTGGGCATCATTCAATTTCTCACTGAAATAGGCTACTGCTCTTCCTTCTTGACTCAAGATTTCTCCTATTGCTGTTCCACTTGCATTGTGCAATCCACTTGAAATACATTATTGAAATCTGGTAAAGCTAACATATGGTGCTCAGTCACTTTCTGCTTCAATAGTTCAAAACTTTTGTTTGCTCCAGTGGTCCACTTGAATTCCTTCTAATCTCCTCTCATGGTCTCAGTCATAAGGTTACAAACTGAACTAAAATTTATGATAAACTTCTGGTAAAAACTAGCCAATCCATGAAATGATCTTACTTCTCCAATAATTTCTGGTGTAGGCCATTCAACAATTGCTTTCACTTTCTTAGGGTCTATCTTCAAACCATCCTCAGATATCACAAATCCCAAATAGACCAACTCATCCTTCATGAAAGTACACTTGTTGATATTGATCAGAAACTTTTCTTCTCTCAACCTCTGCAAAAGTTGTCTTAACTACAACAAATGCTCCTCTCTTGTCTTACTAAAAATCAGAACGTCACCCAAATATACAATAACAAACTTACCCAGTAATTTCTTCAATACCTCATTCATCAGTCTCATGAAAGTATTCGGTGCATTAGTCAATCCAAAAGGCATTGCAAACCATTCATACAGTCCTTCATTTGTCTTAAATATTGTCTTTCACTCATCACCTTCTCTGATCTTGATCTGATGATATCCACTCTTCAAATCTATCTTTGTAAAGTATTTTGCTCCACTCAAACAATCTGCTATGTCATCCATCTTAGGCAAAGGAAACCTGTACTTCACTGTGATCTTATTTATTTCTCTTGAATCACTACACATTCTCCACTCTCCATTCTTCTTAGGTGCTAATACTGCTAATACTGCACAAGGGCTCAGACTTTCCTTGATCAAATCTTTCTTCAACAACTCCTGCACTTGTCTATTCAGCTCTTCATTCTCTGCCGGTGTCAACTAGTGTGCAACTTTGTTAGGAAAACTAGCTCCAAGAACCAAGTCCATGCAATGACTAATAATTCTCACAGGTGACAATCCATCAGGTACATTATCTAAAATGATGTCCTCATATTCTGTCAGCAAATCTCTTATCTCTTCCCGGTGTTCTCCTTCCAGTTTTGGTCTCTTAGTATTCTTAGGAATTAAGGAAAAGCACACATTCTCATGTCTTAGTCCATCCATGAATTTCCTTCCATCTACTAAACAGATTCTAGCATTCATATATACTTCATTCTTCAAAGGTTCCTCCAAAGGCAACAAGGTTTGCTTCATCCCATTGGCCACAATAGTGTATGTATTCTTTCTCCCATCATGTACTACCTGCCTATCAAATTTCCAAGGTCTACCCAACAAAAGGTGACAAATATCCATAGGCATAATATCACACAAGAATTCATAATGATAATTCTCAATTTTCAATTTCACCAAACATTGTTCACTTACTAACAATTTATGTTCATCCTAAATCCATGCTATCTGATAAGGCTTAGGGTGTTTCAATATCTCTAATTTCAACTTATTCACCATCTCTTCCGAAACAATATTATTTGAACTACCACTATCAATAACAAATTTACATCACTTACCAGATACCTTACATCTAGTCTTGAATAGATTCTTCCTCTGTAAGGGTTCTTCATCTCCTCCGATATGACACAAATCTCTCCTCATCATCAACAGTTCTCCATCTTCCAGTTTATTGTCTGATCTGGTGGGGTTTTCTTCCACCACTGTTTCTCTTCCACTAGTTTTAGTCTTCTTACACTTGAATGAATGATGTCCTTCTCCTCCACACTTGAAGCAGGTTCTTCTAAATGTCCTCTTATCGTGTCTTCTAAATTTTTCATTCCAGTAACCATCCTGTTCTCTCCTCCGGTAGAAATTTCTATCATCCTTCCGGTATGGATTACCTTCTTTTCTCACTTCCTTGTCCTTAATCTAATCTATACTGGTTCCTCTTCCTCCAGTATATCCTCTTCCTCCTTTAAGTCTTCCTTCAATAAACCTTCCACCTTTGCCTCTTTGCCTCTGCTCATGTCTTTTATTTAACTTCTCTTCTACCTTTAGGGCATATTGGTAAGCCTCTTCAACACTCTCCAATGAGATCATAATCAATTCCTCTTGTATAGACATCCGCAATCCGTTCAAATATCTTGCAACTTATTCAACCTCATTGTCAACATGTTTGGATCTGATGTTCAACTTGTAAAATAATTCGGTGTACTCTTTTACACTAGATTCCTTATGTCTCAAATTCTGCAACTTCAAGAATAGATCCACTTGATAATTTGCCAGCACAAACTTTGATTTCAACTTAGCAATCATCCGATCCCATGTCTTAATCTTCTCTTTACCTCTTCTATGTCTATCAACTTGCAAATTATCCCACCAAAGAGATGCATGACCTTTCAACCAGGTACAAACATATTTCACCTTCCTCTCTTCTGCAGTGTTTTCAAAATCAAAATACTTCTCCATCTCTGAGATCCAATCCATCAACTCATTTGAATCTAACTTCCCATCATATTCTAGTGGGGTAAAATGTGGTTTAGTATTCTCCCTACTCAAAACCCTCAAAAACCTTTCCTCATCTGAATCAACCACTGGTAGGTTTGCTTGTTCTGTCAGAGCTTCTTCTCCTTCATCTTCACTTACATCTTCAATATTTCAGCCTCTTCTCTGGGCTTTCAACATGACTTCTAACTGGGCTACTATTCCTCACAAAATCTTCATCATAGTAGGGTTTACATTCCCATGCACTCCACCATTCCTAGCTCCTCTTCACGCCATCGTTCACGCTATTCCTCTCCAGCTGCTGGTTGGATCCGCAATCCTCCACCATACAACAAAATTTTAGGACAGGCAACCTCTAAAATGAAACTTTTCTCTAATACAACTTCAGGTAGTCACCAATGAGGAGGGACTTCAAGGAGATCAATCTGGACCAGTCAGAAAGAGTAAACACAATGAAAACACAAATATATGATGGAGGCAATGCATAGCAGATTGTTTTATTGCATGAAATTTGATTACATCCAACCGGTAACAACTGGGTTACAACATATGCCCACTTGAAGTAGTCACCAATGAGGAGGCACCTCAAAGAGATCAATCAGGACTGGTCAGCAAGAGTAAACACAACAAAAACACAAAGATATTATGGAGGCAATGCAGAAAAAAATGTTTTATTGTATGAAATTTGATTACATCCAACCAGTAACAATCGGGACCTTGAATCTTAAGATCTATCTTCTATGCACAGTCCAACTACTTGATTCTCTTCTTGATTACATTCTAATGCATACTTACAAATATACATGTCAATCCAAAGGATCTAGTCAGCCCAAAAGGGATCAAAACCCGAAGAACAAGACCTAACATGAAAATAACAAGGTCAGCCTCTGCCAAGAGATTCCTCTGGAAAATTTAAAGGATGAAACATGGATCATGGGAAAAGATCAGCCACACACCAAGAAACATTGGAATCAATGCCCAAGACTTCGCAAGCTTCCAAATGGGTTCTGGTAGATCACCAAAATAGGTCCAAGAAACCGGTAATAAAGGACTGTCAACCAGTAACAAGAAATTGTCATGAAAACCAATAGCGATATCTTGCCGGAAAATGATCCAAATAGGATGTGGTCTAGAAGCAAGAAAGATGATCAAGTCGTCAAGTAGAATCCAACTCCACAGGATCCGATGAGCCAAAACTGGGACACGCAAAAGGAAAACTGAAACTCCAAACAAAAAACAAAATAGAAAGGAAAATGTTTTTGGTTGATGCAAGATTGCTATGAACTGGGGGTGCTCCTGCATCAGCTTGTTTTGCATACTAAAAGTGTATCTATTCTTCTTCTTACATTTCATAATGGTCTATGATGAGGAATCTTTATCAAGAGAAGCTAATAGAGTAGTGTTGGAGGAACCATCTGAAGTAGTAGATGAGTCTGTTGGATATTGTTGCTGCTAGGATATGTTGTTGTCATTGATGTCAACATATTCCTGTGTTTGGTATTCCAGTGATTGCAATGAGTTGATCTAGTTGGTTTATCTATTTGGGATACTAAATAAACTAGAGATACCTTATTCCTTATTGATTTCATGATGCTATGTGGTGATTTGATCTAGTTGTGGATTCTGATATGAAGATTGTTCTTCTATGTTCTGCGATTGGCAGAGTTTAGTATTTGATCTATTGTGTTCCAATATGATCATATCTTTGGTTGTAGATTTAGGAGAGTGTTTTGGATGTTCATATGTATCTACATTTCATATGGTTCATGATTTGGTGCTCCACAAGTTATCTTTCTAGTTCGAATTGTTGTTGTTGAGTGTTTGCATGTTGATCGATGAAGATTTTATTAAGTGGTGTTGGTGTAGCAATTGCTGATGATTCTAATGTTCTTGTTGGTGTTTCCTAATTGTTTTCTATTTGTTTTGGTGGTCCACATTGATCATTGTGCATGTTCTTGAATACCTTTTTGATTCGGTGATATTCTTCATGTTATGCGGTATTTTTGGTGGTATAGTGTGTTGCGATTGATCTTGGCTAGATTTTTTATGGTGATGCATGTTTGGAGATTTGGTTTAGGTCCATGCTATGTCATCTATGGCATTGTATTGGTCCATTGGTTGATTTATGTATAGTGTGATGTAATTCTATAATTAAGGGTTGAGGGTTTGGCCAACCTTGTAGTCAAGGTTGATACTTGTATAAATAGGTGTTATATTCATGTATTTTGGGAGTCAAGGTTTTATCTATATTATTAGAGAGTTGTGTATGTGCGTATAAGAAAATTTATCCTTCAGTATGGTGTATTGAGCAGAGATTGTTGTAGGGTAGACAAATGAGCTTAACTGGAATTGTCATCAGGCATTAGTAGATGATATCTTTGCAGATCATGTAATCCGGATTGTAGTTTGAATATTATTGTAGGGTAGTGAACCTTCCTTGAGAGTTGGAGCCTTCTGGGTTATTGTATTTTGAGCAGTGGGCTCTAGTTAGTGTGCTTGTATGCATGTGCATCCCCCATTGTAATATTTACACATACTACTGCAAAGAATTATCTTTTTGTGGGTAGGTTCCCACCATGGTTTTTCCCTTAATAATGTTTTCCACATCAAAAAAATTAGTGTTGTGTGTGTTACCATTATTGTCTTTATCTTTACTCTTTCTACAGTTGATTAGATCAAAGATTGTGCTTAATTTGTTTAATCCTATGAAAACTTATTCACCCCCCCTCTCAATTTTCCTTCATTGTTGTTGCCAATAGAGTCACCAATGCAAGTTGCCAAATTTAGAGAAGGCACATGACAATCTAGGGATAGAGAATCAAGAACCATAGATGGGATGTGCCCAAAACTTGAGAGACTAGCATACGAAGCCACACAAGGGATCATGTGATTAGAATTAGGGGCCTGAACTTTTGAAACATATAATCTATCAAGAGATGGAGGTGCCAAATCCACCAAGGGATCTAGCCCAAAATTTGAAGTAACACAAAAAACAATGAGATGGTAGCAGTCAATTTCCTTCCACTAGGTGGGAGAAGAATGTTGATGACAACCATGGGGGCAAGAAGAGGCCAAATGGCCCATCAAAAAATAGTTTTTGGACCCAAAACCAATCCCTTCATTGTCTAGAGTCTATCTCCATGCGAACTCACCCATCATCAGGGAGATCTCAGTAGGAAGTAGTTTGGAAAGGTCCAAATCTACTAAAATCCTTAGATATGAGGTATGGGAGAAAAAACTAGTAATAGGATCCACCTTGAGAAATTGATCTAATGCATTACCAATAGTTTCATAGGTAGAGTTGCAACAGAACTAGAGGGGGAGGTAAGGTAGTTTTACCCAAATAGGGAAAAAAATAGTAGGTTCATGTTTTCTATTCCATGATCTTTTTATCATCTTGATGATGGATCACAGAGTGTGATCTAGAACGTTGATGCAAACAAACACACACAATCTAATCCATAAGCAATAATACTTGAATAATGGGTTCAACCAAAGGGTTGAAAGAGGGAATCCAAGGGTGTAAAGATAGGGCATGAGACCCCCATTTCCAGACACCCACAAATAGGAAAACATCGTTATTCTCTATAGTGTTGAAACAAATAATGAAGAAGCTACAAGCATAGGGGTAAACCTTAACTTACCTGAGACCATTGAGTTATAGTGCTTTAAAACCTAGGAATGTAGCTCAAGAAGCAAAGACCACAGGTGATTGTATTGTAAATGAGTCCCTTCCTTGCGTTCAATTGTTTAATTAATTAAATTATTATTCATCTATTATTCATGACAATTATTCACCTCACCCTACTCCTAATATTAATAATTTATCATCTATCTTCTACAATTAAATGTTAGATAAATAAATCCAAATGTTTATTTATCCAAGTCCTACATCCTCATCCAAAAAACTAAATAAATATACCCTATTTACTTAATTCTCCATATTATACATTTTTACTAAGTTGGTTAAAATCAATTAGCCCACTAACCCACTTGTATATTCATAACCTTGATCAATCCATTTGAACTTTCGCATCCTCCAAAAGATATTTAAGGATGAGCCTTTTGTGCATAAGACACTAGGCTTTGTAGATGAGGCAAGGGTCTTGATACATATCACATGGGTGAAAGATTTTTCTATACCCTTTAGGTACCTTTTCAATTGTATCCATCCTGTTCCTCACAAAACAATCCTCCACCATTGATTCCCCCTCAATCTGGAACCCCTCCATTTGCACCTACCACATAGAGATACTTTTTTCCTCCTCATCATCATGCATTAAAATTTACTCATGTTATGCTACTAGTAGGGACACTAAATGAATATGTCATCTACTCATATTTGAAAAAGATCTCAAACATTTTGGAAGATCATTATGAGACTATTGTCACTAGTACATTCAGGTCAAAATTTTGATGGCAAATCATCGTCATTCCGACGCAATTTCATCGCACTACCGACAAAAATAGCCGTCAAAAACTTTTTGTCAGAAGTTCTGACTATCCTTGTGGTCGTCGCAATTCCAACATCCTCTCGAACCTTTCTGACGGCCGCCATGGATGGTCATACCCAGAAAGAATACCGTTGCGATCTTGGCCTACTGTTGGAATTCCGACATCAAAGGGTAAAAATTCTGACGAGGATGCCATGCATCCAATGACACTCCTCTGTCAGAATTACAACGGCCCCAGGAGAGTTCTGACGAGGATGCTGTGCATCCAACAACACTCCTCTATCAGAATTTTTACCCTTTGATGTCGTAATTTCGATGGTAGGCCGATTTTTTGGAAAAAAAAAATTTATAGTAAAAGATTTCTCTACTATCTCTCTTCTCTATCCCACTCTATTATCTCTCTTCTCTCTCCCCTCTCTAGGCCTCTTTCTCCATCCCTCTCTTCTTCTCTCCCTCTCTACTTCTCTTTCTCTACCCTTTCCAGGTCATTATCTCTTCCTCTCACCCTCTCTCATCAAAAGAGAAATAAAAACTTGCATGGCCTTATAATTCATGAGTTGAAGTTTGAGTTTAACATTTTGGAGGTAATTTTCTTAGACTATTCAATGCCCATTCTAACTAAGGTCAATCAAAATCAAAGATAAACCTATGGTAAAGATGAGGATCTTGAGTTCATTGGTAGAGGACTCCACTTTTGATGGGAGAAAACCCTAGTATGAGTTTGGTAAGCTCTAGTCGAAGGTGCAGTATGACAGCCACGTAGAGGGAGAACCATGACATGTTGCAAAATTAGAAGGGAAATTCTAACAAAGAGTAGCTACGTGTCTAGAACATTCAAAGCATTTCATGTATGGGCTAGCTATCTTCTTTACTCTAGTCTAGGATTTCACATTTTTGAGAAAGCATGATTTGTATGGATGGTTTGTTTGTTTCAAATGAAGTATAGTCCAACCTCCACCAAAATAACAATGACAGTAAGGACTAGTAGAGTAGTCTATTAGAAGGTTTAGACATTGATAATAATGTCTAGGTTTTCCCCAATTCTTGAATAGCATTAATAGATAATCATAAGTATAGCAAGGAATAGATTACTTAGAGCTTGTAATGAAGAAGGGTTTTGAATTAAAAAGACAATGATAAGAGTTTTTTTACGGTTCAAAACACAAAGACAATCACTACAGAAAATTACAAGTTATAGGGTTACATTGAGTAGGTTTGATTGATTATTGAATAATATATTGTGTTTCTCTATCAATAAATAAGAGGTCTCAAGAAGCTAAAGACAATGAAAACTAATTGATGGGCAACCTTTTGACTGTCAAGAAGTGATTGCCTCAGATGAAAGTAGTGATAAATGTCACTATCAACAAAAGAACAACCAATAAATGATAAATTTGCAGTGAGATCATAGTGCCTAAATCGGTCTAAAAGCTTATAAGGATCATAACTAAGCCATATAAGCTTCAAGAACAATTTGAGAGCATCAAAGACATCTACCAGACATTAGAAATTGTCAAATTAATGACACATAGCAGCCTCATTATAGTCTTAAGTTGTATTAAATAGCAAAAGCCAAGTCTAAGATAGTGTTAGAAGGTGTGTGAGAGTCTTCAACATGGATAACTGATAGGTATAACATTGATAGCAGCAATATATGAGATTTGATGAATGACAGTGGCCATGATATGGAGATGACAGTGTCAAGTATCACTGTCAAAGCATGAATAGAGGTCCTAATCTGAGTCTTTTCAAGAGAGAACAATAAATATGAAGCACCAAGGTCTACAGTCAGATCAGAGACAACCATCTAGCAGCCCAAAAAAGAATCAAAAGGCTGTGAAAGGTCAAAATCACAGTATTTCCATAGCCCATGAAGTTCTAGAAGATGTGCAAGGGCAGTTCATAGTGCAAGGTCATAGGTATTTAGTGTCATAATTATTTTCTTCACCCCTAGATCTTGATGAAAGATAAAAGGATGCCATGACACAAAGTGAAAAGTCTATAGCACTGATAAATAGGTTAGCATTATGTCATATGCATACAAGACATCATGAAGCAAATTTGACAGTAATAAAGTTGCAGTAGTCATCAACTCAAGCATAATGAAGGCATGGACACTGAGCATGCAAAAATATTATTGATAACAGTGGTAAAATGATTAATGTTGTATCACAATTTGATATCAAACTGTCTATGAAGATGGTTGTTGAAAGGTTTAGTGTTGGTTTTAAAGGTGAAAACATTGCATGAGGTTTGCCACCATAAAGGAAATACAAAGCTACAAACAAGACAGTGACCATTCAAAGATAAAACTACAAAGAACTATCAAAGAAACCATAGTCCAATGAAGAATCAAGAGACAACAGGCCTAAGTGTAGTCTCAGATATTTGAAAATGTCATTATGGATAGTTAAGAAAAATAAATGCATTCATGATATTTGCACTCAACAAAAGAGAAGGGTTTGTATTCATCAAAGATTAGTTGAAACACTTGTGAGAGAGAGATCAATATCCATCAAGCCATAAATAAGATAATCACCATTACAAAGAACGATGAGTCAAAAAGGCAATCAAGAATTATCTGTTCAAAGGATCAATAGGTGAATCTTCTCTTGTTGATAATCTCTAGTGATGGTGTATAGGATCCCTATTCCAATCTCAATGTGCCAAATCTTGATGAGAAGTCATGGATTAGAAGTTACAAATGCCTTAAACAATTTTCTATTGAGAGAAGCCATATAGTCAAATCAAGACTCAAATCCACAATGGTAAGATACAAACAACAATGATAGTCAAGGAGTCATTCATTGTAGGGTTTTCATAAAATTTTAGAATATGGTATGAGCAGTCCAAAGAACTATGACACTTCATTGAAAGGAGCAACATATCAGTCCTTATTGGCATCAAATTATACAAATGACAACTAGGGATGAAGCTACAGGAGACAATCACTGTCTTAGTTTAAGACCCTAGAATAATATAGCCCCAATGGAGAAAGCAAAAATCAAAACATAGGAGAAGTCCTAGAATCCCACTAAAATCTTATTTGCAATCGCAGAGTTGCAAGATCAAAAGCATATAATGGTAAAGATGACCTAGGGTTCTCTTTTTATTATTGAGACAATATAATGTGAATATGATAGTTTAGTAGTCCTCGAATGCATGTGAGTAGTCCCAATGAAGAAACAATACCATCAGGGTATTAGAATAATTTTTGAAACCTAAAATCATGTTAGATAAAACCTGCAATCATGTTAGACAAGTATTGAAAGTATAATTCATAGAGCAACCATTTCAACTAGGTTTAGATAGCATATATTCATAACTATTTCAATTTTATGTGAACTACACAATATCTATAATGCATAATTGGAGTTAAACCATAATAGGGCTTGGATGAGAAACATGATAGGGCACCCGAAGCTATCCACATGCTAAGCCCAAGAGTGGATATACCATCCCTCTTAGCCCCATGTGGCAGTTCGCCATCCATATAAACTTGTACATGCCCTCCCTATCCATGCTACCTTATCCACCCTTCTATGATTGAGACCCCTTTAATCACAATGGTAGAGGTTGATGGGGAAACCACAATTACATTATGTAGGATCTCCTACCCTATCTCGTTGAATTCATTCCTACACCAAGTGACTATGAACAAAAGCGTAGGTATTTAACAACAATGACATGGTCCATGGACTAGTGATCCTCCTCTTGATACTCCATCTACAAATGAGAACATCTCTTATACATGTTGCTACTTCAAAGTTAAAATTTTGTTGTTCTAGAACTTTCCATGATTCTTTGCAATAGGATTATATGTCTTCTAGATTCACCCCACTATGACACATTCATATCAAGCATCTTTACTTTTTTGAACAGTAGACCACATTTCAGATCTAGATGACACCATAATGACTTTGATTTCCTCTTGCAAGATATTCCTCCATCATGTATTACTTCATCAAAGTTCAAATTTGCTTCTTCAAGGGCTCTCAATGATTCTGTATATAGGATTCTTCGTGTCTATGAGATCCACTTCATTGGAAGGCCTACTTAAACATTTCACATTTGTTTGTGGACTCTCACCTTTCAAACATTTCACATCTTATTGAGCTTCACTTTGTTTCGAGAATAGTTTAATATTCTCTACTTAACAGGGCCAACCACGTGAAGGTGGAAGCTCATTTGGCCCCTCTCCCCCCTAACATCACTCTAAATTCCCCGTTAACATCTAACATTCATTCATTCTTTCATCCATTATTAAAATATAACATTCATTCATTATCACATAATGTTCATTAACACATAAAATTCATTAACTTTCATTAAAATGCAACATTCATCAATAATCATCAACACATATCATTCATGAACATTCATTAGCACATAATTACATTCATTACACATAAAAATCAGTCATTATCAAATAAGGTAGATTACAATCATTTATTTCTTTGCTTTTTCTTTGAAGCTATGAAAAGACTAAGTGGAACATCAGTTTCTTCATCATTTCCCCCATCTTCGGATGTTCTGCCCTCTTCTTGTGCTCCTGATGTATGCCTAGTCCTATACAAAGGACGAGGATGCTGAACCAAAGGGGGGTCCTCTACAATAACAAAGAATTGGGTTAAATTCAAATTTTTTTTTTTATTATTGTTACAAGTATTTCATTAATTTAAAGAACACAACCATTACACTCTTTACCTGATGGGGCCACATCATCTTCCACATCATTTTGTCTAGCCTCAACCTCGACATGCTGAGCACCCTCTAGATCCTTTGGAGTTGAAATATGAAATGTTACATTAATCAATACACCAATTGCAATTAAATTTGTTTAAAGGAATAGCAGTGTTCCTCTTTACCTGATTGGGGAACATCACATTCCTGCTGTTGTCTACCCAGATCATGCTCCACTTGGTCACCACCGACTACATGCTCTAAAATATTAACAATAAAGGTTACATTAATTACTACACTAATTTTCAATTTAAGATGTTTAATTGTATTAATAATTACATAAAAAAAATTGAATAGCAAATGAATACCTCCACTACTAGGATGCACATCTAGACCTTCATGTACAGGTTCTGTTCCACGATTATCATGCTGCATTCCAATGTCACACGCAGTGTTATCATTGCTTGCTTATTTAAAAAAAATATAGTCACTTTATGTTTAAACTTAACATCAAATAGATTATTGGTTAAGTATTCAATTTGAAATAATTTTCATTTAGCTTAATTACCATTGTGACAGATGCATCAGAATCTCATGTTTGCCCACTCAATTCTCATAGCCGTTCAGCCATGGCTATATAGCCTTGCTGGTAGCCAATTCTCTTGTCATCTTCCGTGGGCGCTCTATTGAATTCAGAGCCCTGTATTTTTGCTTAGTATTGTGAATTTTGCTTGTATTGTTTGATAAAAAAAAAATTGTTTACAATTTGTAAATATTTTGATGTGATACTTAATTTACTGATTCTTACAATTCGTGCGGCAAGTTTCATATAACCACCAGAGCCAAGTTTGTGTTGCCCATGCTTTTCTTGTCTTGCCTTGGTTGCCTTTGACGTGTCACTCAATCTATGAAAAGTTTGAAATATGTTAGATTATATAAATATAATGAATAATTAGTACATATTCACATTCTTAATAGTATCACATACCTTCTTCTGGCGTCTGGTGGTGTATTTCCTTTTTTCCTTTCAATTCTCTCCTTTGCATCCAAAATTAGGTCCTTCCACTCCCTCTTTGGAATCATGGGGGGATGCTCATACTTTATGTTCTTCTCTAAATGTGTCATGTATTGGTCTCTCACATACTTTAGATATGTGCCAGCTTTTTCTAGGAGCTTAGTCTTGTCGAATGTGTCATTTCCAAACAACCCTACCATACGGTTTGTGAGTTCATCTTTTAACTTTTTTTCTTGGTCATTCCACCTTTAAAGCAAAAACAAACCCGTTAGATTTAGAAAGAAATTGAAGCTACCTTTGATATAGTTCAAGAAATGGATAAAAGGAAAACTATTCTAGCAATGATATGAAATCAAAATAGTGGATAAGGGTTAGTTCACGTATGATGTTCCACCTTTTACGTATGGTGGGCCCAAATATCTGCAATGAAATGTCATTAAGATTTTTATAAAAAATATCATTTCCTGCAAAAAAAACATGGGATCATTAGTCCAAAATGAGTGATCACTAAGTAAATTACAATTAGACTATATATAATAATATTTTTAAAGTACCTGGAACCTTCTGTATCTTCAAGGGAATCAATTCTTCATCTCTCACCACCAATGTGGCCTGCAACGTTCCCATACTAGCAGTACGGGAAGATCCAGGAAATGATGGTATGTTATCAGCAGTACTCGCCTCTGGTGCATCCTCATGTGCATCTCCTGCCACAGTAAATGAATCCACTATGAAATTCCTCCAAGAAAGAACACTTCAAGGGTAATAAACACATAACGAAAGAGAGAGAAAAAGAGGGATCTACCACCAGTGGGCAGGTCAACACGAGCCGGTGCAACAGACGATGTTTGCATGCTACATGTTGCTAACATTGCAATCGGCAATACAGTTGGGCTCGACCTTAGACCCATGTCAGCACCTGAAGAGTAATACATTAAATATGTAAAACATTAAAAAAGCAAGTTCACAAGTCCAAAGGAGTGGTTTTAATATATAGAACATGGTCATGACCTGAACTACTCACAATACCCTGATCATCGCCACCAGGATGATGAGGCCCTATAAATTTCTGAAAAAACACACATACATATTTTAGTTAATGACATAAAAGAGATAAAAATATAAACCATTATTGAACTTTTGTTATGATTAAAGCTTTCATTACTGCTTACTTGCAAGTTTTCCATTGTCGGCAACAATAGTTGCACCCTCTTTGTTATCTCATCAGTCTGAGGACTTATGGTTGCCAAATCAACAATCTCTTGCCTAATTTTTCTAATATTCTTTTGTACAAATTGCATAGAGTTTGCGCTAAGTGTGATGTCATCAGTGCATAACACTGTCGAGCGCCTCACATCCCTATGGAGGTGCTGAGGTACTACATGTTCCTTTCCCTTATCCTGAACATCCGTCTGTGACAAGAATATAATTAACACTATCAAAATTACTTCAAAACACTCAAGAAAAGATCACAATGTAACAATTTGCTTCTATCTAATTTGTACAATTACAATGACATTTACTTGCTTCATAGAAGTGTCGGGACCTACACCCCTATCTGTGCTATGTGGTGGATCCATGTGGCTCTGTGACAAAGAAAAAATATAAAAACGTTAGCGAAATGAAACCAATAGACTTAGCAAAAAAACTTAATAATACAATGGTTTATTGGATTCATTAATTAGAAGTTGGCTTAAATGGTATATATATAGTACGTACCACCCCCATGATAGTAACTTTGTTTGTATCTATATGATTCAAATTGTAATCGATTAGCAACTCTTCCCCTGCACTTATTGATTTTATCGCACATACAAACACACAATTTCCCTCACGTGCCTCAAATATGCAATTGGGTTGCTTATTAGTTGACCCAGGTCATGTAATATTTATAAAACTTGCAATATTCCCTATTGCTTTTCGCTTTCCATCAATATATACAGCCACTCGTTTACTTTGATCATTATCTTTTTGTTGTATATAATTGGCTGACAGTGCATACCTACGCATACTTTTTTTATATCGAACAATCTGCATCCAATCATTATAATTGTAACAAGGTCCAACAAACCGCATCAATTCAGCAACTTTGTTGTAATAGACCTTTATGCTGTCCATGGAAAATAGGCCCAAACCATGTAACGACAAAGGTGCTATGTGATATATCCTCTCATTAACACAAAAATCAGTGTTTATTGGAGGAAGTTCCTTGGGTACATATTGTTTCAGTAGATGTTTGTACCTCAAAGGCACCTCAATTTTGCCTTTGGTCTCATCATCATAAGAACATGACCCCCCTTGAGTAAGAAAAAATTCCATGCGTTTATTGAATTTTCTTCTAATCTTTTGACCTCTAGTTGATCTCCCTATTTGAGATCTACTACATGTCTCACTTTCCTCTTCCATTCCTGCATTTCCCTCACTCAAGGAAGACACATCTAACAAATACCTATTTGGTGATACCTGTGCACCATCAAATGAGAGAGTTAGTTGGTAATGAGAGAGATATTTTGCAAATGAGGGTAATATTGATGAAGAAGTCGGCCATAAAGTTGATGTTGAGATTAAAATTTGAGTAAGTCCAATTGGGGCCTCAAGTGTTGATAACTATATTAGATTTGCTGCTAATGTTGAGGTTTGAAAAACTGAGGAAGTTTGTTTTTCTTGTAATTTTTTAAAAATATATTATTTCTATAAGGTGTATTGACTTATACTTGTTGATCCATGAGACTGTGTAGGATCCTCATCAAAGGGGTTCAGGTTCCTGCACCAACAATTGAGCATCATAAGCATTACATTTGTAATTTGATAAACAATAAATACTGCAGTATCATAAGCATCATAAGCATCATAAGCATCACATATGTATCATCATATATGTAATTGAGCATCATAAGAATCACATATGTATCATCATAAACATGTAATCCATCACATACGTATCATAAATCACCATCCATCACATAGCTAATAAGTAGTCCACATTCCATAAATAAACACAAAGTTCAAAAAATGTCACATGTATCATCATAAGCATGTAATCCATCACATATGTATTTTAAATCATCATCTATCACATAGCTAGAGGTGCATCGTGAATTAATTAAGTAATGGCATTAGAATTCAAAACATATGAACTATTTATGTAACCATATAAGTCAAATCAATTTCTATCAAGATATCAATATTAAATAGATAATATAATAATCGCATCTCATACATTTCATTCATGTCATTGATCTTCTTCTTCATCCAACTCATCATCATGACCATCATCATCGTCATCGTCATCATCATCATCGTCATCATCATCATCATCATCATCATCATCATCATCATCATCATCATCATCATCATCATCATCATCATCATCATCATCATCATCATCATCATCATCATCATCATCATCATCATCATCATCCTCGTTGTCATCATCATCGTCGTCATCATCATCGTCATTGTGTTTGTCATCGTCATTGTCATCACCATCACCGACACCATCACCACCACCATCACCATCACCATCATCATCAGCAGCAACACCATCATCATCATCAGCTTCTTCTTCGTGTACATTTCCGTCAGGAACATCATCGAGTAACTGTCGATCATGATCATCTATATCATCTTCTACTTCTTTGGTATCTTCTTCTTCCATCACATTATACATTATCGGCCTTCCTCTTGGATCATGTTTAACAACAAATGACCAACCCAGTTTATGTGGAACCTCTGAGTAAAATACCTACTCACATTGACTTGGAAGAACATAGAGCTCATCTCCAACTTGTTCAAATGACCTTGTATTAACCATTGTAAATCCATTATCATGTTCGATAACAGTTCTATCAGGATCATTTATATTCAGTCGTAGCCTATACCATTTGACGATGAACATAACTAATTTGAAGGAATTAAAGTCACACTCAAGTATATCATCCAAAATGCCATAGTATTGATTTTGAGACACTTGAGGATGTATGTCGTTTCTAGATGAAATATTGGTCACCTCAAAGACTGTAGTTATCCCAGAATCACAAGTTTTCTTCGTGTCATCCAACTGTTTGATGCGAAATTTATGACCATTGCAGCACATAGCCTTGTGGTGTTTGGCCTGCAATATGTCTAACATATTAAAATTATTGCATCATGAGTTGATAAACATACGGGTGATTAATAAAATTATATGTACCTGTTGATCTCTTAAACCATATGCTAAATCAATTTCCCTTTGTGTAACATTGGAATCTCCATTACGATGAGCTTCTTTAACCAATGAAGCGACACCATCCCATGTTAATGTGTGACCAGAATGTTGACATCGTTCAATCCACACTGTCATCCAATCAAGATTGTTTGCAATATACAAATGTAGCGCATCCCACTCCCGACCAACTGTACAAATAATTAATAGACCACTTACAACTGATTTATTTAGAAGATGAAGAATTAATTTACTACAATAACATCTTATAATTACCTCTCACTTTCTTCAATCTACCTTTCCCCATCAAGTGCTCCCCTTTGAATTTATTAATGGGGTTGGGATCCCAAATGCGATCTACGTGGATTTTTGCTGCGAACTTAGGAAGATATTTAGTAATGTACACCATAGTTTGGTATACCATATATCCCTCCACCATAGAACCCTCAGGATGTGCTCTTTGTCGAACCAAAGACTTTAAATATTTCAAGTGCCTCTCAACCATCCACATTGACCTAGTATGTATAGGTCCACACAATTCGATCTCCTCAACTTGGTGTATGAGGTAGTGTTCTTATGCATTGAAAAAAGTTGAAGGTAGACACTTTTGCATTTCACACAATAGATGAGGGATTTTTCTCTTCCAATATTTTATATCTTCCTTGTGGATTTCTTTAGATGACAACCACCTAATTAAAGAGATTGAAGACGCAAAAATATATAAACAAGACTTTACAAAATAATATACAATATATTGCATAACAAGTAAAACAAATGGCAAATATAATATATATACAACAAATTGAACAAACATCACTACTTACCTCATGCATTTTCCAAGATCATATATGACTTGCTTGATATTATTGTCGAAGTGGTCTGGGAGAGAAAGAGGTAGAACATACTGCAACAATTATAAAATGATCTTTTCATTGTTTTCTAACATAATACAATGAAAAGTACATGCACAATATACAAATATATAGTAAATACACAAGAATGTGAATTACCTTAATGAAGGTATGCCAATCGTGTGTTTTCATCCCTGGCCCAAATTCACTCTTCTTTGATATGAGATTGTTTATGTTTGCAGCAAATCCTATGGGAAATCAAATTTTTCATATGACTTCTTTTATAGAATTGCTTTGCTGCTTCGTTAATAACCAAGGAAGGGCACTTATATTAATCTGATCTCCATTGCTATTTGATTGAATGACATTTTTCATTGCATGATTGGATTCCACAATGTCACTACAAATTTTGACAATTTTTTCTTTGTCATGCCTTCCATCCAATATTTTCCATAATGTCTCTGTTATATTCTTTCCAATATGCATTGTATCAAACAAATGCACAATTTGTAGCTGCTCATAGTAAGGCAACCTACTTAATTGTCTGGGATAACTTTTTAGTCCCTTTGGAAGGTGGCCATCCATGCCTTGACGACCTTCAGTATCATCAATTACATCATCAGTAAACAAAACATGATAGAAAAATTCAAATTCCAAACATAAACCATTAGATGGAATGACATTACCTTGACGATTAATTCTATTATATTCCAACTTCCATAAGTGAGGAGTCATTCTTTGTGGCTTTGATGTAGTCTCTTCTTTCCCATTGAAAAGATGGATTTTTGTGAAGGAAGTGCCTATACTCATCAAACACCTGCTTTCCTAAACATTTTGATTGATGGGATTTCATCTTTGGACCACAAACTGGACATGCAAATTTTCCCTTTATTTGAAGACCTACAAGATAATGTATAATTCTATTAAATCTGTTAATTTTTATAATTATAATTATCATGCGCAACTTGAACACTATAACGTACCACAAAAATGTGTTAGCCCTGGGGCATCATGTATTGTCCATACAAGCATTGCATGGAATTGAAATTGTCTTTGTCCTATTGGTCTAGAGATGTCATGCATGGTCACACCATTCCATAACTCTAGCAACTCGTCGATAAGAGGCTCAATATATACATTCATATCTTTAACTTGGTACTTGCCTAGTGGAATGAACAAAAACATCACATAATTATTATGACCATTTTACTGCAATATTTATAATTAAATGTAGATGACTATTAAATGATAAAATAACTGGAACAATCATTGCCAACATTATGTGCTCCCTCTTTATTGACATCCATGGAGGAATATTATTCCTGATAACAAAAATAGGCCACACCGAGTAAACAGATCTCAACTCTCCAAATGGATTGACACCGTCCGCTGCCAATGAAAGCCTGAGATTACGAGGTTCTTCTTTAAAGTGTGGCCACTTTTCCTCTGTCCATAAATGCTAAACCATCTGCAGGCATTCGAATAATGTCATCTTGACTTCTATTGCATGCATGGTAATCCATAAATTGTGCCAAGCTAGTGCACCTGATACGTGGAATAATGGGAATATAATGAAGAACCTTGCGAGGCACCTTTTTTGTTATTTGATCTGTTCGATATCTACTGATATGACATTCAGGGCATTTTGTTCCAAATTCATGTTGTTTATGATATATAATATGATCATTGGGACAAGCATCTATTGTTTGATACTCCATTCCAATATCTTTCATAATGGCAAATAATTCTCGGTATGAGCGAGGTAGAATATTTGATGGTGGTAAGAAAAACTCACCTGTCAATCTACAACAAAAAAAAAAGTTTGAGGTGTTAATATAAAGAATATTAATGGTACATGATTCACCATTTATTAACTATAATGACATGTATGACACACCTTAACATACGTGAGATTGTTATGTTGGATAAACCATTCATAACCTTCAAGTTCACCAACAACAATACAATAGAGAGAAGAGTTGTTTGGGAGCCTTTGTAAAGGGGCTCATATGCCTTCTCAAGAAGAGGTAAATCATGAACATCAAGGTCATCCTGATCATCATAATCAGCTGTGCCAGTACTAAATGTGTCATGGATCAATGTATTTGTACCATCATCTTCAATTGTGTTTTCTGGTGCATGATCATCATCTTCCATGGGATCATTATCTTCAGCTTCGATATTCACACCTCCATGTTCCTCCACTTTGAAAACCATATTCTCAGGGTTTTGTTGATCCATACCATGTGCTCTAGGGTGGTCCACCTATATAAAATTGATATACATAAATAAACCGTGATCATGATCTCATTATCAATTGATTTCTTATGTATATAAATTGTTAAAATGATATAATGAACAACTTACTAGTGGATGATAATAATGTGGACCCCTTCAATGTGACCATGCCGCCTACAATGTTTCTTAGCTGTTTTGATTAGAAGTCTTCTAGTCTTTAAGCCCTTACAAATTTTGCAGGGACAATAACATTTCCCATCACCTTTTCTTTTTAAGTTAGACCATAATCTAGCAATTGTCTCCTTATTTTGTTCTTCGCTAATATTATCTGACATGGTCTTTCTTCACAGGCAAAAAAATTATTCTATGGAAACTTCAGTGCAAAAGCTTCACAAAAATTGCAAATCGAACCAAAACCATTTAACTCTTCTTTTTCATCTTAAAACATTGAACTTAATAGAGAACGTATTTAATGTAGCTGATTGTGTGAATTTCTGAGCATTGTGTCTGCAAATTCTTACTAAAAGTTTGCCTGCTGCAGACTTTCTAAGAGACATTTTTGAGTATTCTAAGCTAATTAGGCCATGAAAAGGCAGTTTTACACCTTCCAAGGGTTAGAGAACAAGGTTTACAAAAGTTGCTCATAAGGAGTATGCAACATTGACAAGTTTTCCTTTCTTGCTTTCTACAAACACATCTTTAGTATGAAAACCAATTACATTCTAGAACATGAGAACATGTCTATCATTAGAGACACAAGAGAATCACATTAGCCCTGCACAAAAAGGCATTGGCAATTACAAAACAATAAGTTGTTCACTGTCAAGTTAATTATGACTGCATTTTTGCCCTTTCATTGCTTTTTCACTTTGGACCTGCACTTTACATTGTCTAAACTCTTTCCCAAAGGTTTGATTTGTGCTCTTTATTAATGCCACGTCTTTGGATGCTTGTTTTCCTTCATACCTTCTATTTGGAAGAGGAAGATAGCATAAACAACTTCAACAAAAGTGTAAAAATCAGTCATAATTGACTGTGACAGCTAGCTGGGCGTTACTACTTTACCTAAAAGATCATTAATTGATTTTGGCAACCTCAAAACCCATGGGCAGGGTAAAAAACCACTGCTTGATCTTGTTTGCAAACAAATAGAAGGATGTTTAAAGCTTTACAAACTCCAATGTATGATGGAGAGTAAGCAAGTGAATGGAAATCAACTCCAAAACAGTGACTCACTGTCTTTTACATCATTTTCACAAACTAAAAATGCAATCATCCTCATTACGGCTTAGAAAGCCTCTTTGCCTTGACATACAACCTTAAACATCAAAGCAAGTCTATCCATCTGATAAATGCATTTTCTATAGAAGAGCAAAGCATCAAATTTCTTCAAAGACCCTAGCCAAATGGCACACTTGCCTAGGGCTCCATGGCCACAAAACTTCTTGCACCTGCATTTTGGAAATAAAAACATGTATATACATATCTTACAAGTTGACCAGCTGGTTCTTGGGAAGCCATGAACATTTAGGGCTTCAAGAAGCCAAGTTGGTCAAGCATCCTTGCCAATTTCCTAGACAAGGCAATGCCATCAAGATAAATGTAGGATAGGATACCACTATGAGCCATCCAATGGTCCATTCTATGAGGAGAACTAGGGGATACTATCTTTGAAAGGTGTGGTCAATAGAGATAATCCCTACTAATGCCACAATATGTCATCATATCTTCAATCTGATACTTGCATTCTTGGAATTCTATATGTTCTCAAATTGAATAACATTATACTATATATATATTCCTTTGGAGAGGCATGTCCTTGAACAGACATGTATCTCCTTTAATTATAATAATTTAATCAATATTATAATGTTTCATCAATCAACTATTAATTTAGAATAATATAATAGATTAATATTTAATATTAAATTTTATATGATTAATAATAATATAATAATATAACATTAAATATATTATTATTAATCAACATATATTATATGTATTCTAAATGATCATTCGACTGAAGCTACAAACATTAACATGATGCGTTTCTAGCATGTCTACATGAATATCTATGGTTACTATAACATATTTCTATCATCATGAGATTTCTACTTTTTTGGTCAGTTTAGAATAGGATGTGTGTAGATGTATGTCATGCTTCTCAACATATGGGAATTTTTCCTTGCTTTGTCTCGAAGAGATATCCATAGGAACAACAAAACAGTTCTTACAAAATACAATTGATGTCTTAAGATTACAAATCATCAAGAGGAATCCTTAGATTAAGAAGATTTATTCAAAATCATTGCTTGGGGACAAGCAATTTAGGGAGGGGAGGACTGTCATGTCCCCACCTATCAACCACTTCTTATCTACCCTCTAGCATGAACGAATATAGAAACAAACAAATAAAGAGAACTTGTTGATAAGAAAATTGTCTCATTTATGAGACTTCACAATTTTCTGAGGTGTTAGAACCTAGAAAGTAATGTATCCGGTAAGAGGCAACCATGCTATACTTAAGCAATTGGATTAAGGATGAGATATAGTAGTGGAGCGATCTTAACTATGCAGGAGATCCAAGATGCAGCGATTCTACTTCTATGAAGATCAACTCTATTGCAAGGAATAAATAGTAACAAGATATGTATATGCAAAGAATAACATAATTTATGACAGCAATTTATGTGTGTATTAATGAGTATTAAAGCAAATATTCTTAGTAATATCGGACAAAACAGTCATTAGTTAAGAATGTGAAATAAGCCATGAAGGGTTGCCACCCTTGCAAGGAAGATGTCTGTTCAGAATGACACAAATTTCCGTCTACCTTGAGAGATATTTAAGCAAGCGTATTGACCATTCCAAAGGCAATGAATAAGGGAAAAGATATTCAAGTTAAGTTATTGAATGCTGAGCAAACAACATTGGACTTATAGCCTTGTACGCTGAGCATACCCTTGCTGTTACAATATGGATTTATTGTTCTTTCTGATTTATATATAAATGCAATTCTCAGAATAAGGTTAAGAGCATAAAAGAAATAAAATACTTTCCTATAGAAATCTGGTTATTTCATTAGCAGTATTAGTACTAGATATCATAATTATAAGGAATTCTTATGTAACTAAATATTAGATGAAATTCATATCTTTCTGATTTAATCTCTATTATTTCTGCTAATGCCTATGGAGGATGGGCTAGATTTGTGCTCAAGTAGGGACGATCTAATTCCAACCAATTAGGTAGTCCCAAGATGGGGTAAGGATCAGATTCCGTAAACCTTGAGGGTATAATCCCAAGATGGTGTAAGGGTCTGCATCCGTAAACCTTGAGGGAGCTTGTTGTAGTTTGGTTTCTTAGTGCCCTGGAAACACAATCACCCCGTCCTCTCTTAGAGTTTGGTAGTAACAAGGTTAGATCATAATATAGAATGCTATGAATTATGAAATGTAGAATTAATTGTAAAAAGGCATAATAACTTGGTAATGCATTCAGTAATGTATAATAATTGTTGGAAATGTGACAGCTTCCAAGTAGGCAACATCATTATAAATTCTTTTGGTAGGTCTCTTTGCCTAGCTAGGATTTCGGGCAAGTGATCTAATATGTAGAACCTTGTACACCTGATAAAGACATTTTTCTCAAGTCTAACAATTTGAGATGGAGCTACGATTAATTCTCTGTATTGAAAGCTAAGTTGCTCTAACTACATGATGTGTACTTCTCCTGAAGTTCTACATCCATACAATTGTGCTTTGTTATCAATTATTCAAATTCTTCCAAATATTAATGTTGAAGCTTAAGGATTCCTTGTCTCTCATAAGGGAGGACGTTTGTTAATAATCTCTCATGAAAATGACAGAGTACAGTTACCCAGGTCTAATGGAGAGCTCGCAAATCTAACAGGGAATTCAAGTTTGGCATGGCTTACCATCTAGAATTCACTATAAATTCATCTCATTTTTAAAATGCCATTCTTGTAAAAAAAAAACATAAATTATGACCATGCAGAACCCTAACCATACAAAAGAAAATTGAAGGACACCTCTGGCACATTTGTAGTCAAGAAATATAAAAGTTCTCAAATGCTCAATATCAAAAGCCAAGAGAAGATTAGATGTTTGTTCTAACTGCATGTACCTCAGTTACATCACCCATATTTGCATTACATCTAGCCGGTTTGTCTCTACTAGTGTTGTACAACAAAGACATTGAGTTATACTCAAAATTGACAGTGTTAATAAATAAACAGAACCCAAATCAAAAGTCCCAACGGATATCATGCAGGATATTTTGATCTGAATGTAGCTCTAATCACATTACCTGTGTGCATATTACATCTAGATATATTGTTTGACTGCTCTTGTCTAATAATTCAAGCAGTTGTAGCTTCAAAATAGTAATAAGAATAGAGTCTAGTTTTGAATTCCCCCAGCAAAGTAAAGTAGCCCATAATTAGTGAGATTACAGTCTCGTGATTTAAGAGCATATTTGAACGCGACCTATGTTTACAAATATACCTTACAGACTATATTAATGGTCTCCTACAAGCTAGCACAAGATTTACCAAGCAAAAATAACAACTTTGAATTCCACTTTTAAAAAATCAATGCTCGAAAGCAGGGAGAGCCCAAACTAACAGTTCCCAAGGAAAAGAATCGGTCTTTCACTGAGTTTGCAAATAGTACATAATTCTCTAGGGGCATATAAGAGAACTCTCTAATTAGAAAGTCCATCCAGATCTTGGACTCTACTAAAAATCAAATAGTAAACCCAATAGAAAGACTGAAAAGTGTGTGCGCGCTAGCTTATATAGATATAGAAACGACATTCTCCTAAGGTTTATTGAAGTTTGGTTCATTGTTTTTCAAAAGGGGTATCAGAGATCTACCACTTAACATAGATTTGAGTCAATTAAGAAGGTGATTGTCGTTGTTTTAGATTAGCTAATAGATTTTATTGGCACGAGAATAACAATGAATCCACCATACACACATACCAGGAAACAAAGATGAGGCCAGAGGTGGACAAAGTATCTGTAAGTGAATATGGAGTAGGGCTCGCTTAGCTCTTGATCAACTATGTTCATTGTAAGTGGCAACTGGTCTTCCCCTTCGTAGCACACATATTTGATATCTAAGGGAGATAATAGTGAACTCATCAAACAAAGAAGATCAAAATACAGATTTGTTTACACAAAAGAACGAGGAAACACCGAATTGCTTGCACAAAAGAAACATTCAAAATCTGCCCAAGTGAAAAATTGCAAAGGAACCTAATATGGCCGATCATGTTAAGGATTGCAAAGCAAGTTTAAATGGCCAATCAAATCAAATCTTGAAAAGGTCCTTCTAAATGCCGCCACAATCAATACCTTGATAGAAAATTCACCTGGACAAAAGCAAGCCAAAAACCTTACCTTGCTTGCAATGCAGAGATCACTCCGGCGGGGGGGGGGGGGGGGGGGGGGGAGCGGCTTCGGTTTGCTTTCAAAATGAAAATGCGTTGTGTTTTTTTTTTTTAATAAAATGCCCGAGGTCATCGAAATTCTGACAAACATGGGCATTTTAAAAAAAAAAATCAAATTTTCACACAATGCTCCTTGTCCGTCGAAAACCTCCATCGGAATTTGATCCCAAATGTATTAGTGTGTCTATTTAAAAAGTTTCTTATTTTTAATTTAATAAATAAATATAGAAAAGTGCCACGACCATATTTATCTATAATTACTTATTTTGAAAATGACGAAGGATGTCACGAACCATATTTATCTATAATTACTTATTTTGAAAATGATGCTTATTTTATTTATGAAATGAAATTGAAATGGAAATGAAATTTTTAGTAATAAAATGGGAATTCAAATGCAATGAAATGATTTAAATACAATTGCATGATTAGTATTATTTTTATTATGAAATAGGGATCGCCATTGCTAATGAGCAATTGAGTGCGAGTGGAAGCAGGAACATGTGAATGCGTATGAAGACGAGAACATGGTTTAGGTAGAGTTGCTTTAGCTCATGGACTTCATTAGAATAGATGGGATCTTACACACCACATTAGAATTATAATTTGCATCTTGTAAAGATGGATGATTTAAATGACTTTATTTGAGTGTTTGTTTAAATTGGAATGATGAATTTGGAATGAGTCGTTTTAATTGATAGATTGATTTAAATATTTGTACATGTATTTTGATGTTTGTATGTGTATCTTGTGAAATGGATTAAATATCACGCTTATATTTCGACTTCTTGATTTATGATTATGATGTTTATAAATATATATATATACGTATATGAATTATATGGTGTCTTGAAAAAAAAAAGATAATTAAATTTGGATTGATTTATTACTATATATATATAATCATACGTAATATATATATGAGTTCAAATAATAATTTGATCATATATATATATATATAACATGAAAAGAGACTTATTTAAAAGCAACATATCTAGTATGGTGGCGAACTTATTTTATAGCATGTTATATATAACAAAGCACATCACATAGTGGGAGTCGATGATATAACTGACTAACCCACACAACATTCTAATTGGCAAAGGAGTGGGGGTCGATTACAAACACTAGCTACCCCACGTAACCTTATTTGTAGCAGAAGGAAGTCAACAAGTGTATTGACTCTGCAACAATACCAGCATTGTATTGCAGCGAACTCATTGAGTTCGAATGGGAGACAAATTTGGTGTTCATAGTGTTTGAATATATCATGACTTTGTCTTGCAAATAACCACGCCTATGTGGTGCTTTCACATTTTCCATATAATGTGGCATGGTCAAAAAGTAACGTGGGTAACCAACCCACATGAAATCACCAATAATTATGAACTTAACGGCTTGAGCAGTTTGGTGTCACATAGTAGGTAATGAATATCACTGGATGGAGAACACATAAGTATTCAAAACCATTTAGGACTGTGATGTTGCAGTTAAAAAATGTGTGGTGTCACTTAGATACCAATAAATCGGTCCACCACTATGAGAGATTGGCTCGAGAATAGGAATTAGTATAGATTGGATCACTATATATAGACTGTTGGTTGTGAAGGAAAACACGAGGGAGAAATATGCAGAAAATATAGATGAAAAATAGAGAATAGAGATGATAGAATAAAGATTATAGACTATAGAATAGAGAATGGAGATGAAAAGAACATAACAAAAGGAATTATAAAACATAGAGGAAGAAAAGCATTGGAAATCTAGAAGTGTTGTAGTCAGATTCAGAAGAAGAATTAGTGTTGAACATCATAGTTTTGGCATAGAATTTTAGAGGTAGGCTCTTAATCGAGCAATAGTTTATTATATATTAAGAATAGAATTATCTTGAGAATTATTTATTTTAGATCACTAATGAAGAAAGAGATAAACTTTGAATTAGTTTATGCATTAGAAGACATGATAATTTATTTTAAAATTTCGTTTGAAGAAGCCATATAGGTATGTGTATAATGAAATGTCATCTTACTTAATGCTCGTTGTAGAAAAATTACTAAATATAGATAGTTCAATTAGTAAGTCATAGAAAACACACGTGAGTGTCAAATTTAATATGTTATCTAAAGGAAGAATGTGTACTCATATTCTATTTGTTTATATGTAAATATACATACATGTGTTACACCTCCTTATTTTAATTCTTGTCTTTGATTTACTTGAAAAGATAAAAATGAAAGATCGTTCTCTTTTCGGATATATATTTGTCTGTCCATGAAAGATTGTTTTCTTGCCATATATAATTGGTTGTAAACGAAAGATTGTTTCCTTCTATTTCTATTTAACGAAAGATTTTCTTCTTTAATATTGTATTTTTATCATGCGAGAAATAGGAAGCTAGAATTGAAAAATGAAAGATTGTCTTCTATTTATTTATTCTAAGTTTCATATGAACATTAGAAAAGATAGATATGCTTGTGCTTGTGGGAAAGTTACCTTCCAGGACGAGTGTTGAATGTGGAATCATAGAGAGAATAGTTTAGTTTTCCAAACTATATTTTATTTCTATGCATGGCATTATACTCGGCCAAGTAACTAATTGACCATTGAAATAGATGAATTTATTTATGCTTTCTACCATATCCTTGATTGATCTTGCTTGATTATTAAAGAAATTAGAAATTAGAAAATGCATGTATCATGCTAGACACGCACCAGATTCCATCTTGTCTATCGAATTCTTTTTGCTAAGCAATTCGTGCAGGGTTGGGTATTCTTGATTGACCAAGGATTCTGGGGAAGTGTAAGTTTCAAGGTTGGGTGGTAAAAGCATCTGGATCTTGTTCTCGTCTTCATTCTAAAGATTGTATTGAAGATAGTTTAGATTGCAGATCAAAGGACACATCTCATTCTTTACTTTATATTTTCTTGTTATTGAACTTAAGGCATTAGAAAGGCCTAAGTATTGTATATAGATATGATTGAAATACTACTACATTTTCTTAATGAATAAAGAATCTATATCTCCTTATAGAAATCTCATGTTTATAATGATATCATTGGAAATGATCATTTAGAACTAAGGATGAAATAATGGAAGTAAATAGACTTATTTAAGGAATTATGAGTTTATTTTTAAGAATAAAGAGTATTACAATTTATTATTGAAATTAGAATGTTTTACATCTTTACAAAAAGACAGTACATTATCATACTTCACTAGACATTACCGATGATGAAACCCAACTTGAATAGACATTATTGATGACGAAACCCAAAAATTGCCCATTTTGCTTGATTTTAGTGCCTTCCAATTGGAGAAATAAGAACCTTCTAGTTGTGACATGTAAATAAAATTATCCACAAGAAAGCAAGCAGTGATAGATATGGGGACACGTCTATCATCCCACCCATGCAAAAAAACGTGTATATTATGTAATACGTCACATAAAAGTAGCATTTCCCACATACATTTATCACATGGGTTCAATTATTGATACATGGTGGAGATCGTTTGAATTAAAGAGATAATTTATGTAACATTTTAAAATATTCAGCAACCCATCTATCTATGTTGGATATCACTTGCTACACTACAAAATCTTATCACATTGACTAGTAGGTACCCTTTATCCAGACCAGACAGGTCATATTTGAAAATGTCAGAAAGCTAATTCATTAATTGCAACAGTGATGTTAATACAATTTACTTCATAATCATTTTAGTTAAGATGCATCCAGAATTGTGGATAGAGATTTCAGGATAACACATTTTGGTTGGGAAAAATAGTATAAATAATGTGTAGGGCTGAAGCAAAATATCAGTCATCAAGATGAAGATCTTTAGTGTATGGGTGGTTGTGTTTTGCTATCTAGGGGCACTATCCTTAGTCACAGGTTATACCCAATTTGGGAAAAAGGCCTTCCCATCAGACTTCATTTTTGGACTTGGATCTGCCGCCTATCAGGTTTGGCCATTCTCTTTGTTTACTGTATTTGTTAATTTTATTGCAGTCGAGAACAGTTTGTTCTACTAAGTAATAGATTTATAATGCTTCCCTGAGATAAACTGTCTAGAAAACTAGTTATTCTAGTCTTCTATTTTTCATTAGGGAAAGGGTTAAAATAATGGATGTTTTTGCATATAGTATGAAGGAGCATATCGAGAAGATGGAAAGGGGAAAAGTATTTGGGATACATTTGCGCACACTCCAGGTTTTATTTGAGGATGGGGAGGATACCATTGTTATTTATATTTCATTGACTATAGCCATTAGTAGTAGCATTTGTATTATTATTATAATAATTAAATTTTTTTCCTTGCATGTTTATGCTTTTGCAGGGAAAATTTTTAACAATAGCAATGGTGATATTGCTAATGATCAGTACCACCGTTATAAGGTTTGTACTATGGAATGAAAAACCAGAGAAAGAATCTTGAAAATGTTGTACTATTGCTCTGTTTACTTCTTAAATCAAAGGACAGACTTGACTATTGAATGATGTAAATAAACTTCTCAGGACGATGTGAAACTTTTGGCTGATCTGGGAGTCGATTCATATAGATTTTCAATTGCCTGGACTCGCATATTCCCCAGTATGTCATACAACTTTCTTTCTACTTTGATGTTGTTATATGCTTTAATTTTAGACGGTGACAATGATCATCAATTTTTTTGGGCAGATGGAAGAGGGAAAGTGAATGAAAAGGGAATCGCTTATTACAACAATCTTATTGACGAGCTTCTTAAGCATGGTATAGTTATATTTATATTCTCTGTCTTTCTGTAAGTGGGATTAGCTTTATTGTCTTAAAAGATCCAAGCCAATGTTTCTAACAGAGAGAAATAGCAGTCATGTAAATGGCAGTATAGTAAAAAAAAATTAGAGAATGGAGAAGATCTATCACATAAAATCTATTTATGCTCAGAAACTGTATGGCAAAATTGTAGGTATCCGTCCATTCGTGACAATATTCCATTGGGATCTTCCACAAGTTCTCGAGGACGAGTATGGAGGTTTCTTAAGCGAAAAAATTATGTAAGCTAACTTTCTGTTATTTTAGATCTGGTTTAAACAACAAGTTTTAATAACTTCACACAATCTAATTTAGAAGCATTGATTTCTAACAGGTTTTAGGGTTTAATTTGTTTAAATTACATTAGTTTTTCAATAAAATCTATGTATGATATGATTTCATTTTAGAATGTATTGTTTAAACCTGCTCACAATATGTTAAAATAATGGAAAGTTCCATGCTGATGCCTTTTTCTGTGTGTGTCCAGAAAAGATTTTGTGAACTATGCAAATGTATGCTTTGAAGCGTTTGGTGATAGAGTGAAGGACTGGGTAACAATAAATGAGCTGATAAGCATAAGCATGTATGGATACAACTATGGAAGTTTTGCTCCTGGCCGCTGCTCAAAATCAGTGGGAAATTGCAGCGCTGGAAATTCAGCTATTGAAACGTATATAGTCGCCCACAATTTGCTTCTTTCACATGCAGCTGCTGTTAAACTATACAGAGACAAGTATCAAGTATGCCAATTCAAGATTTCATCAATATTTGTTTTACTTAATACTTCCCTTTGTATCATCAAATGGGTTATACTTATATTTAATAAATCACATAGATTTGAAAATGGGTTATCTATATTATTGCAGAAAATACAGAATGGAAGCATTGGAATTACACTCGCAACCCACTGGTTTTTGCCTCACAGCAATTCATTGGCCGACGGAAAAGCTAGTCGACGGGCACTCGATTTTTTCTTTGGCTGGTTTATACCGATCCTTACAACTATAATTTTAGTGTGCTTAAGAGATTGAATTGATAAAATAATAATCTATCTGCTAATAACATTTCGTCTACTAGAAATTTTCATAGTAACAATCATGTTATGGGTTAAACAGGTATACAGATCCTCTAGTAAGAGGGGAATATCCAGCTTCAATGCGAGCTACGTTGGGTGCTCGTCTACCCCGATTTACCCAAGCACAGTCTAATCAAGTGAAAGGCTCTTTTGATTTCTTGGGTATCAATTATTATACTGGAATGTATACCATACATGACAGCTCTGTTCAAAATCCCATGGACAACAATTTCACACAGGATGCCCGCATCATATTAGTTTGTACGTTAAGCATATCATCAATAATGTTTATATAAAAAATTGTAGTGAATTTATTATATGTGGACCTAGCTTTGTAAATGGAATGTTTTATTAGAAGTTACATAGCTTTGTAAATGTCTGATTATTTTTTGCAGGCCTGGGTCCCAGTAAACAAGTACAACTAAATAATAATTTATCAAACTTCTTGATATTAGCTAATCATCACTTTTTTATCTTTGTGCAGATGAACGCAATGGTATTCTGATTGGACCCCAGGTAAAATTAAGACCTCTGTACTGGAATTCAACTTTTAGGCTTTTTGAGGCGATTAGGTGATGATGTTGCATGGACTATATATTTTATCAGGGAGGAGCAGATTGGTTGCATCTTTATCCACGTGGGATTAGAGAGTTGCTCAATTACATTAAACACAACTATAACAACCCACCCGTTTATATCACGGAGAATGGTATAGTAGTAAACATCTTAATAGTTGAACTTTGGTATTTCTTATGTTTTGAAAGTAGATATTTATCAGTAATAAGCACTGTGAAAGCCCCCCAAAATAAAATTCCTTTGTTTATAATAAGTTAAATTGTGTGCATTGTGCAGGGGTCGATGATTCGTACAATTCAAGCATGACAATGCAGGAGAGCCTGAATGATACATGGCGAATTAATTACCATTCCAAGCATTTGTTAAATCTTGCGTTGGCAATAAAGTAAAGCGCTTCCCTTTCTGCTAATATTGCCTATTGTGATGTTTGTTTCCACTGTCTGATCCATATTTTATAATGTGATTGAACAGGGATGGATGTAACGTGAAGGGTTATTATGGTTGGACATTTATGGATGATTTTGAATGGAATGGAGGATACGAAAGCAAGATGGGCTTTTATTATGTTGACCGTGCTAACAACTTGACTAGGCATGCAAGAGCATCTGCTCACTGGTTGAAGGACTTTTTGCATAACTAGAAGATTGAAAGATCTATCTATCTAGTATTATATTATCTTATTATAATAATATTGGCATTCCGCCACATTACGAAAGCCTTCATAGCTCTGTAATGGTGGTTTATGGAGGGGTTTCCTGGAGCTGTTGAGATTTTTTAAGAATATTATAAAGCTGTTGGTCTTATGAATTTCATAATACAGTTGAGCTTAAAAATTTAAGCTCCAAAATTTAAGGAAGCAGGTGGTTTCATGAATATAATAAAATTATTTATTAATGGAAATCTAAACTTGGATGTTTGACAAATGACAATAACATCCTTAAGTTGGTGGGGCAATTTCTAGCCCCACCCCATTTTCACCCACTTAAATATGCAAGCCTAAAAAGTAGGAGCTTTTATTTTCCAGAAAAAGATTCCAAATAATTTTGTAGCACATTTTTTTTTCTTCATGGGACTTCCTCTTCCTAAAAAATAGAAGCTTAAGCCCCTCCATGGGACTGCACCCTAATTGTGTTACTGAAATTAATTTAGTCAATAAGAATAAGATAAATATTTAGAATGTTGTAATTATAATCTAATTATTAAATTGGATAATATTCAAGTATAATATTTAAGTAGAGTTCATTTGGAGTATTTAAATTTGTACTTGACATTACATAATTTTATGAATAAGTAACTAAAATATCATATTAAATTCTTTCGGAAAAGAAATATCTTAAGTGATAATTATTTTAATTTTTAATTTTTAATTTTTAAAAAAATAATATAGAGGATTCAAGTGTGTCAAGCTCTTAAATATGTATGTGAACAAATTTTAGCATGTTTTTAAAATCAAGCTAATATTGCTGTTTGAGATTTTGGACAGTCATAATATAGTCCCATTGTTGATTTTTATATTATATTAATTGAAAACACATGTTTATTTTACTTATTTTTTTCTCCTATCATAGCTTAGATTGATATTAATGATTAGATGGAGAGGGCACCAAGAGAAAGCCTACGAGATGGGTTGGAAAAAGATAAATTGTGAGACGGATTCTATGATTTTGGCCCATATTTTGGATAATTGAAGATTTTATGAGTCTTAAGATTGGAGGTTGGCATCTTATGCCCAAAAAAATCTCTATCCTTTAAAAGATGTCAACCACCACATTTTCACTCACTCAATAGAAGTACCTTATATGAAACATGCTTTTTTCCCTTGACTCTTACAACAACTGCTAGGTCGTGTATCACATCTTTGAAATTGGATTTATTTCATCCCCAAAGGAGTTCGCATTCTCTCAATTCTCAAAATTGGATTTATTTCATCTCCAAAGGAGCTAGGGAAATCAAGGTTTATTTTTCTCTTTAGCTCTTCTCCCCTCATTATTTCCATCCATTTACTTCTTTTCTCAATCACCTCCTCAATGGCGAGTCAATTCCTAGTTATATTTTCTCCAATGGTTACTTGATGCAAAAATGCAGGTCCCTTGATACTCAATATTATTTGGTGTATGAAACCCTCGAGATCAAACATCCTTGTGCACTCAAAGGGTTATCCTATATGATTGCAAAATTGGATAAATTTGGTCCACGCCATCTTTTGCTGCCTCTAGAAAAATAGAGAACTTCAAAGAAGTTGGAAAGAAAGGCCTTTTCTTCTATCCTCTCAAACATACTTTATTTGATTTATTTCATTGCCAAGTGATTTCAATGTTTTTCATCGTCTTTGGAAAAAATCTTTGCAAACCATGAGAACTAAATAGCCCCCCACAAACTCTAAAAGTAGTGGTGTAGGTATGTTAAAACTAGACACCCCAATTGTGTGAAATTTCCAAGTCAAGAGTCCTCTCTGTAGGCCTTGAGAAATCCATAATCTCTTTTGCTTTCCTAACTTGATCCTCTCCAAAGAAAATAAGAATTCTTTGAATAAACTATTCTTAAGAAATGAAAAAAAATTGTATTCTCACAAATTCCTTTACCATATATATGTCCAACATTGAATGGGAAGAGGAGCAACATTATCATCAAATTATCTCACTTGTAAAATCTTATGCCACAAACCCACTCCTACATACAAAAATATATAGCATTGTAGAGAGTACCATCTAAAATCAAATTTATTTTCATTGACCTTGATGGCCACCATATGCTTGTGCATCTTCTCCACAAGATATATAGTACAATCAAATTCACTAATAACCATAGGGTCTTGGACATCATCGGCCATGTATATAAGATAAATAGTTATCCTCAATTTAACATCTACACCCACCACTTGATACAAAGTATGATATATCTTAATGAAGTAATATTCAAAAGTATCTAGACTAAAAGGATACTCAAGTTGTGAAATCCTAATGGGCTTCTTATCTAACCCTTTCAATTTATGCCTAGGTATATATATATATATAACTCTATATGCAATCTCATGTGCTTGGTATTTCTCTTTGAAAGCTTCGAAAAAAATAGATATGTTACCAACTACAAGATCAAAAAAATTAGGAATGAAATCTTTTCAAAGGAATATCATTTTATTCACATTTCTTGCCAACACTCTCCTTGTCTGCACATTATACCTTCTAGCAATTGCTTTGATGAAATGAACATCAACAATGAAAATGGGCAACACTAGCTTCCCCTAGAACCCAAGCATTACAAAGAGAAAAATGATCTTTCCTTTTTCTATACCAGTGTTTGAGCAGAGACCAAATAGTGACAAGTATATTTGCATCTTTGCAACCTCCTAGGTTATCAATAAATTTGTTTGTAGGGCCTCCTAGAGTACTTGCATTCACAAATCCCTTTGATGATCCTTGAAATTATATAAGAAGGTTTTCATAAGCCCTCTTCTTGAGTTAGAAGTTTGTCCAATTGATTGACTCATTTTTGTGCACTTAATAGAGACTTGGGGTTTTAACCACAGTTAAGGTTTTGCAAGTCTACTCATGTCTAGGCAATTGTTTAAAAAATTAAATTCAAATTTTACTAGCAATTGTAGGCTCATAGATATTAAATTCACTAAATTTAAGCAGATTTAGGTGTTGAATGGCCACTTGTCAATTTGTAGACAATCCTAGTTCAATCACAAAGTTTGTAAAGAGATCAAATTATCAAAAAATTCCAAGGTGTAATCAAAAGAAATTTTGAGGTAGTCCCGATGTATTTATTTTGCTCAAATGACCAAAAATTAATCAATATTAGTCATTTCATCCTTACTTATTGAGTGCTTGAATGCAACATTCTGCAACTATTTTTCTCACATTTGAATGTGGGTTGTTGATTTTGGTTCATCACAACAAGAACAATGATCCAGATCAGTCAAATCAAATTTGAAAGACCTTCTCATGCCTTGAAAATACTTGGACCAATCAAAGATTTCCATTGGGGATAGCACTTCACACGATAGTAGACAGTCGAAACCATGTCTTCTTTTTGTGCTCCTGCTCAATAAAATGGGAGCCACCATTCTGATACCATTGGGTTGTAGTAAGATTTCCCTTTGCTTAATCAACTGAAGTGGGGCCGAACAGATGGTGTAAATCCGTAGTAGTGCACAGCTCAGTAGACTTCAATATCTCTGAAACTGTGGCGCCACACAACCAATTGGATCAGGTGTAAACTCCATTTTACAAATAGATCAGGTGTGACAATTGTGGAACAATGTGGTTCTGATAGAGTATCAATCTCTGGAGCCCGGGGACCTGCACTTACCTGACTCCTGTTGTCATCAAGTAGGCCTGATAAAAACACTAGTAGCTAGGCAAGAGGGTAACTTAAAGATAGGCAACTAGGTGTATCAAGTCACTGAAAAATTAGAACGTTAGAGTTTAGGGTTTAAGGGCGCTCGCAAGGGCAAGATAGATCAGAGATCCTAAGAAAATTGTAGGGTTTCGGTAGGAACCAAACAAGAAAATAGAAGAAAAGAACAATCTCCTCACACTAAACTACACTACCATCTAATATTTGAATCAATCAGAGTATAAAAATCCAATCTTATCAATCATATATATGATCGTGTTGTATCAATTTTCAAACATTCATAAATATCTATGACACTATAATTATCACTATTATTATATCTGTACTTAACTCTCACTAAACCAATAATCTTAGTCTCACATGTACACCATCAATATTCTCAAACCAAAAGACAAACTATGTACATGGCTCCATCAAAATTAACACTAAAAATACCTATAAAGTTATATCAAGAAACGCAAAATCTAATAACCTATTATACCATCATATTATTCTCATAAAAACATGCACTCCCAGATTTTTTTGCTACTAATTCATTAGATTTATCTAACGAATAAGCCTTGAGAAGAGCTTAAGACTAGATCACACATGCAATTCAATGCAAGTGGAATAGTTCTATCTTAATTGTGTAATTCTATATACTGTAGAATATATTTTCTAATATAACAGTAAATGTTCTTCTAAGGTATATCTATTGGAACCTACTATGCAAGGTGTTAAAAGTAGATAAGGAGATGGCTAGGGTTGTCAATGTAAGTGGCAACAATAAATATTGTTAAATTGGATTCTCAATGTTGTTGAAGATCAATGTTTATTTAAATGTGTGACTATGTCTAAAAGATGTCTTTGTGGCAAGCTTTGATTGTGGGTTGCTAATGAGTATCAATAATTGATTATTAATTATTGTTTATACCCAATTCTAGATAATGAAGACTGATAATTGAAACCTAAGAGAGATAAATGGTTTCATTTCCATTTGGTACTTTATGATCTCTTCATTGTGTTTCTTGATTATGAGAATGCACCTTACAATACAATCTTTCTATACAAAACTCTAAATTCACAATAAAATTTTTGGACACCCACACACATAGGTAATAGCCATATTCAAGGAGCATCTTCCTTGAAAAGTGATTTTAACTTTTAAAATAGGCCACAAGACCATACATGCAAGCCAATTTAGGGAACACAACCATTGATACGATTCTATTGAAGATGCAAAATTTAAGAAAAATTGCCTTTGGTAGATTTTAAATACAGGGATATTGGATATTAATATGTTGAGTTTGGGCTTGAGATTTCTTCCTTACATGAAACCTTCAACATGTTGTTTCGTGACTCAAACCAAAAGAAAACCTAATGCAATTTTAGTTATCTCGCGGACGTACTATTACTCTACAGTCCCTCCTGTATATGGTGAAAATGGATAACAATAATATTGAAAGACTAAATAGATTCAACCACAAAACCCTAGCCTAACAACAACAAAGATCCACCATAACATATGAAAATTACCTAAGACAATGCAAATCAAATGAAATCACAAAGATTATACCATCACATGTCCAATAAGGTTTGGATCTCCATTCTTCCTATCTCCATTGATCTTGCTTGATATATTTGCTCTTAGATTTTATGTGTGCACAAGAGCTCAACAAAGAACGGAATGTGGTTGCAAGTAGGATCTCATATGTTCAAAAGCGTAGTGTAGTCAAGTAGTCAACAGGGGGGCATAGATTGATTAGAATGATTGATTAGGGTTGATAATGAAGGAAGCATCTTCTTATATAGAAGACACTATATGAAATGGAAGGATAAGATTGAGAGGTGTAAAAGGAGGTCGGCTATGATTAGAGGGTAGGTAAAAGAAATAATAAAATAATGAAAGGGGTAGGTAGTGTATGAATTAAGAGATGAATGACATGTGTCATGGGTAGAAAAGGTTAATGAATTAATTAAATAAATAAAGATTTATTTAATTAATAGAAGGAGTGAGATCAATTAAATAAATAAGATATTTATTTAATTTAGGAAAAGGATAATTTAAATAAATAAATGTATTTATTTAAATGAGAAATAAGGTTAGAAGAGGATAAATGAATGAATTAAATAAATAAAGATTTATTTAATTAATAGAAGAATTAAGCTTAGATAATTAAATAAATAAAATATTTATTTAATTCGATTGGACAATTTTGGGTGTCTACATTTTGCCCCTCTTTGAGACAATGCGGCTTGTCGCGTTGTTTCAAAGAAGATAAGATGAACTGATACAGAGTTGCAATAAGATAGGAATGATATGCCCCCTCAGGAGATTGGATGAAAATGTGTGAAAAGACCATAGACAATCTCTCGATAAGAAAGAAAGGCTAGAATGGACTGACCAGATAAAGTGACAAAGTCATGGGATAACGAAGACTGACACAAGAGACTAGGGCTAGGGAAGTCTATAAGATAGACCACGAGGGGAAAACATCCTCATTGTCATCCACACATCCAAGAGATCAGAGTGCAGAGCGAGATAGAGCAGCAGCAGTCAGCAGCGATGGCAATGGCTCACATATTCGATCGCGTTCGCCGATTTCAAAGGCCACCAGAGGTAGGAGAGCTCGTAAGTACCACAAAACCTCCTTGTACTTTGATGCATTTATTGTTGTCATTAATGCATGCTAGGTAGAGTAATAAATGCACTTAGAATAGGGTCCAAAAAAATGTCAAAAACGTGTAGGCGCGTCTGCGTTGGTGCCAGGTGCGTTTATGCGGTCTAAAAGAGCGTTTATGTTATGAAAGCACATTTGTGTCCAAAAATGTGAATTTGTGTCTTCTAGGTCAAATCGACAGTTCTGTGATGAACATACGCTATCGATTGGATAAGCTGCTGAGAGGATACAGTCAAGCAGGTCCTCTAGGGAAGACTAGGATAACAAATAGGGCTAGGATTGACGATTTTGTGATAGAAGATACATTGCCAATTAGGAAACTACTCAAGAGGATTCACTCAAGCATAGGCCCTAGGATAAGATAGATCAAGGCACTTTGTGATGAACAGTGAGTACCAAGATATAGTACTTTGTGATGAATAGGGAGTACTAAAATATGAGCAGCACTTTGTGATGAACAGTGAGTGCAAATGTGAGCAGCACTTTGTGATGAACAGGGAGTGCCAAACACGTAGTACTTTGTGATGAATAGGGAGTACCACTAGGATAGAAGCAACACTTTGTGATGAACAGTGAGTGTCACTAGGACTGAGATGATTGATTTGTGTGACTGCAGGAGTATTTGCCTATGCTGGAGTCACGGAAGAGATTCCCATCGACTCAGAGGTTGTGACCTGAGTTGACAGCCGAGGACCGAGCTGCGATTGAGGCTATGGGATTGAGACATATTTTGTATGTGCCTGAGTTTCGGGCGAACATGGGATTGCTGATTGCACTGGCGGAGAGGTGGCACTCTGAGACTTGCACTTTTCATTTGCTGATGGGGGAGATGACAGTCACCTTGGAGGATGTATACAGGATTCTACAGATACCGATCGATGGGGAGTTAGTACCCTACGATTGAGACGGAGACATGGATGCCCTTAGATGAGTGTTCTAGGATCCAGGACTGGAGATGAGGGTGGGATATGTGGCGTGGGACACGATGACACAGACAGGATTGGCGCTACTGGTGGTGTTGGTAGGAGTTATCAGTGGGTTCCTCTATCCGGATAGGGCGACACGAGGGGTGGCTGCAGAGGAAACAGGGGCTAGGAGAGATAATCTTGGGGTGGGTCCTTCTAGGGCTCAGACTCCGTCGAGGCCAGCCGGCTCTGAGGGAGGGAGTTCATCATAGCCGTAGAGGGCTCCCTATGTATCAGTATTGTACCATTTTTGTATGATGATGTAGACACCTGTGGGTGATTGTAGCCATATGATTTTGACATCATTGTTATCATGACACTTTATATATATATATGAGATGATTCATCTTTGTGGTAGCTATATGCATGTGTACCTATGTGATGAGATGTTCTTATGTGATGCTTATGATATGGATGCAAATATGTATATGATGCAATGCAATATTTTTTTTTTTGTTCTTTTATGTTTTATATGTGTATGCATGATGCAAATGTGAATGTATGAAATGCAAATGAATATGATAATGCAAATGTAAATTGTGCTAACAAGTGTTGTGTGCAGGATGTGATGCAGTTGTGATATCTATATGTATGTATGAAATGCTTACATATGGTAATGCAGGTGCAACTACATGAAATGCAAATGTTTTTGGTGTGTCATTATACTCAGTCATGTGATAGCAGGCTACGCAGACTCAAGAAAGACAATGGAGGTCAATCAAGAAAGGGGGATGGAAGACAGAAGATATGAAAATGAAATGAGCTTCTTGTGCATTATCATCATTGAGCTTTATTATGGCAAGTAGGTTATGACAATCGAGGCATATGTTTGACCCAAAAAGTCATTGTACCTATTTGCATGGAGATAAGATAGTCACAAACAAGGAATGCCCCAGTTCACACTAGACTCACAGTGTCCTCATATCCTTGGACAAGTCATAGCATTACTAAGAGACAATCCACAGATAGCAAATACAAATAGGTGACGATACCCCATCCTTGCTTTTCTAGTCAAAGACATTCTGGAGATAGAATCTCTAGTCAGAGACATCCTGAAAAAGCTAAAAGACATGTCACCAAAAGATAAAATCAAAAGAAAACCAAGACTCGACACCAACATCCACTGTAGTCCTCAATTTTAGTGTCTCTTGTCACTTGTATAAGTCTTATTTGATTGTGGTCACAATGTTTACTTTCACAGAAAGGATAGATAGCACTGAACCATATGTTGTCTGAGTCTGTTGAAAGATTTAATTTGTTGAAGTCCATTGTTGCTGTTGTGTCTCATTTGAAACTGACTGAATCCATGAAATTGATACTTTATTGTAGAGAAGACAAAACTTTATTGCGGATCTGTGATGCAAATGTTGCTTTATTGCGAATTGTGCATGGATAGACTAAAGGAAGCTGGAAGAAACTGTACTCCTCGAAACATGTGATGTTCTCAGTTCTACAACTATCACTAGACGTAGGATTTTCCTTAGCCACAGATAGGATCTGATTTATTATGGATGGAAAGGGAGGTGAAAAGGGAGGTTTATTATGAATGGCTAACCAATCTTGGGTAGATCAATAACAAGCCATGATGGGAATGGGTAAGTTTATTATGAACCAATAGGTTGTGAGTGTGTGCAAAGTGAAAGGATGAAAGTGAATCTTGAAGGAGGGAGGAGCAATGTCTCTATGCATGGCGTTCGTGACCCAGTTTTCACCATGGTACTTGCCTAGGGCCCCATCGAAGTGGTTTTCACAGTTGGACGAAATTATTTCTCTTTACTTTTTTCGATTTTTCAATGTTTTTTTTTTTTTTTGTGTCACAAGGCGCCTGTTTGTCAGGTTTTTACCAAGTAACGATTTTTTTTGTTTTATAATTTTTTTTGTACTTTTGAATTTTTTTTTTTTTTTTAAATTAGGATACTTTGAAGAGTTATGTGTGAAACTTGTGAAGGTGCATGCTATTGACAGGATCCTCCAAAGGTTCACCTTCTGTAGTTGAGAGCTGATATGCACCCGATCCATATGCTATTGTGATGATGCAAGGACCAAGCCGGTTTGGTTCGAACTTGCCCTTCTTCTCTCTATCTTGCTGATTTTTGGGATTCTCTTTAAGAACTAAGTCACCCACCTCAAATGTGTGAGGCTTGACTTTATGATTGTAGTTGTGATGTTCCTTGACTGAATGACGTGTATCTCAAGTGACTATCTTCCTTGATGAAGGAACTGAGATAGAATTACTAGTGTGTGGACTACATAGGCTCGTATGCGTGTCACCTGAAGAAGTTTGGGCATCCTTGATAACAAAGTCCTTTGAGGAAGCTCCATTAAAGGTCCATGATGTATCGCTGGAAGGGAAAGGATATGTGGAACAAGTGGCTAAGTTATGAAGGCTTATGATTCTGAAAAGAAGTGAAAGTAGGATAGCATGATGGAGACTTAGGATCAACAAGTGTTCTTTTTTACTTGAAATTTTAGAACTTTTGCCCCCAGTTATTTTGATATTAGGGGAGATCATCTCTTGCTCTTTTTTCTTCATAGGATTTTTATCCTTGACTTTGATTTTTGCAGAGTCCAGTAGCTTTTGATTTCGATTTGGAATAAAGGACTTTTCTTTATTTTTGACTTGTAGATTTTTCTTTTCAAAGCTTGATTTTTGATCCCCAATAAGTAAGGGCTTTTGTGATTCTTGTTGATCCAAGTCTAGGAGTGGAGTGGATATGGAATGAACGGATGAAATGGTAAAGCTATGTGAGTTCTTAAGAGGGCTAGCGATACACTCAATAGATTCTTTGCTAGAACCACTCTTAGGACTATTGATACCAAGAGGTGCTTGCACCACTAGAGGAGATTTGCATTCAGACTTAGTAGCCACAACATTAGGTGGTTCACACCCAATTCCTTGCAAATTGTTTATAGATTGTTCATGTTGATTGAATACCTTAGGAGATAGTGGAAGTTGATCAACATGAAAGATATACTCACCACATCCCAGGTCTTTAACCTTGAATTTTTCTTTGAGCTCTGTTTGTTTTGATGTAGAAGCTTTCAATGATTCTGGATCCACATATGCTGATGATGGAATAGCTTCTCGATTGGTTGGAATTGTTATTTCTGATCTAGGTCGTAGATTGTTGCAATATATGAATGGATTAGGGTCAGCTTTGATGGTCACTTCAACTCCATTGTGTGGGAACTTGATACATCGATGATATGTAGATGGTACTACGTTCATCTCATGAATCCATGGACGTCCTAGCAATATGTTATATGTGAGATCAAGATCAAGTACTTGACAAACCACATCCTTTGTAACTGGCCCAACTCTGAGAGGTAAGGTGACTGTACCCTTGGATGAACGCTCTTCATCATCATATGCTTTGATAGTAATTTTGTTTGTAGAATTCAGAGCTTTGTCGGAATATCCCAATTGTTTAATAGTGCTCAATGTACAAATGTTTAGACCTGCTCCTCCATCTATCAGGACTCATTTGATTTCATGTTTGTGTATGAAGGCTTCAATGTGTAAAGGTGCATTATGTGGCTGACCTATAGAGGCATCATCGACTTCTATGAATGCAAGGGAGTGTGGAATGGAAAGGTATCCCACCATGGCTTGAAACTGGTCCACGTTCAAATTAGTAGGGACAGTAGTATCTCTCAAGATTTTTTCAAGAATGGATTTATGTGCGGGGGATATTCGTAGGAGCTCAAGAATGGAGATGAGCGCGGGTGTCTTCCCTAATTGTATTACAAGGTCATACTCAGGTTTGGTTGATGAGGAAGTGGTGTTCTTGGATGGAGCACCTTGCAAAGTGATTTTACCTCGATGGGTTGTAACATGACATTCAGAGGTAGGTTCAGAAGAAGATCCAATGCCTTTTAAGACAATCTTGGGTCTCTGGGTAGAATTCTCAGGGTTTTTGTCCTTGATGATAATGGTAGAGACGTAATTGTCCATCGAGATGTGATTGATAGTTGACTCATAGTTGTAGGATGCTCTGGTATAGTTGGTTTGATCATCTGTGACTTTAGCTTTTCCTTTGTCATGTTTTGGGAATGGTTCCTTAAACATCTCATGTTCTTGATTGGATGAGTGCCCTTCAATCTCAATGTCACCCCTATCAATGAGATCTTGTATGATGTTCTTTAGTCGATGGCAATTTTCTATCTTATGACCCTTGCTCTTATGAAATTCACAATATTCATCATCATTCCACCAGTTTGGTTTAACCTTTGGTTCATATGGAGGAAAATCTGGAATAGTGATTATCTTGTTTGCCACTAGCTTTTTGAAAACTGACTCAAGTGGTTCTCCCAATGGAGTGTACTTCCTTCGTGATTTAGAAGCTGTTTAGTATTCACCTGATTTGATCCGGAAAAAATGAATTTGGGTCGCACTGTATTGGCATCAACAACACCATCATTGACTGTGTTCTTGTTTTTATTCCAAAATCTTGGCTTGTCTTTTCCTTTAAAGTCATCTTTGTTTTCCTTGAATATCTTAATGACTCCTTGTTCAATTAGGACCTTCTCTGTTGCTAAGCCTTTTTCAATGATGTCCTTGAAGGTGGACAAACAAGCTTTCCTTAAGTCATAACCAATCTCTTTGTTAACATTTTGGGTGAACATTTCTACCATTTGTTTTTGTGGAATTTCACAAGAGCATCTACTGGCTAGATTCCTCCATCTTTGTAAAAATGATGCAAAAGACTCTCCCTCTTTTTGCTTGGTGTTGCACAAAGTAGTGATTGATATGTCTGTCTCTATATTGTAGGAGAAATGTTGAATAAATGCCTCTGCTAAGTCACCCCATGACTTAATTCCAGGTGGAAGTTGGGAGAACCATTCCATAGCTTGAACGCCTAGGCTCTATGGGAATAATCTCATCAAATATGTCTCTTCTGCTGCTACCTCAATGCAAGCTATGAAAAACTGTCTTATGTGTGCCTTAGGATCCCCTTTTCCTCTATACTTATCAAACTTAGGTGTCACAAAGTGTGTAGGAAAAGGAGGCATTGGAATGCTCTTGTCAAATGGATAAGGACATATGTCTCTCATTGTGTATGTTGGCTTTGGTGTATTTATGTCCTCCATTTTCTTTTGTAAGTCCCTAATTTGTTGCTCCAAATTGTTCTTAGGTGGAGATCGACTCCTTGGACCATACCCCATGCTTGAGGCACCAATTGGAGGAGGAGCATGTTGCATATATGGATGATATTGATCATACACATGTCCATATGGAGGAGGTCTATAGTGATGCTGCATATATGGACCACTTGGTATAGATTCATGTTGAGGAACGAAATATCTATTTTGTCCATGTATACCATACTCTACATGCATGTCATGTTCTAATGTGTTGCCCCCAAATTTGACATGGGGTTTCCTTGTGTCCAAATTTTGAGCATGCCTTTGAATATCCAATTGCTTTGGTGGTTGATCCTTAGCATTGATATGTCATTGAGCATATTTCTCTGCATAAGACTTCCATAATGGTCTGCGAAGGTGAGTATCATATGCTTGACCATGTGTATGTGGGACCTCTAGTTTTTGAAACAAAGATGATGGTGATTCAGGCATAAGATGTGGTCTTCTATTGCCTCCACTATTAGGCCTCCTTTGATCCATGTTGGAGTGAGGTTGTTGCCAAGGTCGATTTTCCATTATTTGAGACATGTCAAAATCATGAGGTATCTTGGCTCCACTTTGTGCCATCATTTGTAAGAAGTATTGTCTATCCCTCCTCATTATTTCCTCAACCAATCGATTGAAATGGGGATCCATAATGGATTCTTCCACATCTGTTGAATGTACTGAAAAGTTGTCCATATCATCATTATGTGTATCATTGTTGTTTGTAGTGTCCATGTTCTCAACATTTGGAATGTTTCTATAGGCATCCATGTCAAGTAATGTAGCATGATCAGAATTGAAAAAGATATCATTGTCATACTCATAAGAACTCATGTTTGCGAACTCTTGAGCCTCTTTAGCTTTTTCTCCTAGATTTTTGAAGATGGGTTTCAACCATGAACTAGGTATTGACTGAGATGTGTGAGACTAGATGAAAATGGAAAAAGTATGGAAGACCAAGAGTTGGATGGAATGTAAATGAATCTGAGGTGTACTTGCAATGTCCAAAGTGTAAGACCAAGTATGTATGTAGTAGAGTAGGTGTGACTTCCAAAGACAGGATAGTTTCTCTTGATGAGGTAAGTTGACCTTGACTCTAAGTAAGACCAAATGAGACCCAAAGGTGATAGACCTTGATGAGGGACCACTTAGCAAAATGTTGTTGTATGTAGTGTGTTGACAAAGTATGATAAGGACAAGCAAGCGACCTTTTGACTCAAGTTTAAACAAATGTAAATTCAATGCAAGATGTAAAGCAATGATGGACTTTGTGAGACCCAAAGACAAGTTGAATACTAGATGAAAACCTGGAGAAACAACCTAGGAAGCTCAAGAATTTTGAAATTGATTGCTCTTGTTTGCTGGACTGTAAAATTTTTCCAATTTGTGAAGTTGTTGTTGTGACCAAATCAGAAATTTGTTTGACTATTTTTCGTGACAAGAGGACACAATGTTGTTGAGGACTCAATGTTTGCAAGTGTCTAGACTCAAAAATATGACTCAAAGGAAGTGTGATGTTTGATGTAAAATTGTTTTGCATACACTTGAAGACACAAAAGACACAAAAGACACATATGAGTCTTTGGACATTGTTCTACATTCATCTCCACTAGATCTTGGAGTGCCTTTTTCAGCAGTGTGGCGTAGTTTACCACCTTTGGAGGGGGTAACCTTCAGCATCGACATGGGGACACTTGAGCAGTTTTCAGAGATTCCTTTCATCCTGAGTATTTTTTCTTCATCTTCCCTTCATGGTTGGGGAGACTTTTTGGATACACCTTTGGTTTTGTTTCTTCCTAAGGGGAGGAATGTTGTTCGACGTTCATGGAGCAGTTTCTTCATTCATCTTTGAGCTTCTATCATTGGTGCAGATTCCACATTGAGGGGGGGCTTCCTAGTCTCTCTTCTTCTTCTTCTTCTTCTCTCATATGGGGGGGACTTTTTCCTCACATGGGGTTTTGTCCTTCACATACTTCTATGACAGTTCTTTGTATGTAGTTTTCATCTCTCTTTTGGGGGAGGGTCTTTTCCCATTGGGTTTTTCTCTCTTTCCCTGCTTTGTGAGAGATTTCCTTACATTGGTTTTCATGCATTTGCATTTGTACATCGGTACCTAACATGGCCTCATAGCCGGGACCCATCTTGCATTGCTTAGTTGCATTGTAGACTTAAGTGCATTCCCCTAAGTTGCACTTAAGGGGGGGTGTTGGTGTAAATAATTATTTATCATGGATATTATTACACCTTACTTAAGTTTACTTAGGAAATGCATTTCATAGTAGTTTGGGTATGAGACACTTGGGTTTTTGTGCCACATTGGGATAGTGTGTATAGGATAATTTCCACCTTTTATGGTGTTGATCTTATTGTTACACTCCACATTCAGTGGGTGATCCACCTCATGTGGAATATTATATTGTTTCTCCTACCTACCCACACCTATTTCCTACCTACCCTTGTTTCTTATTGAGCCACATGTCATGTTTGTGTGCTCACATATCCATATAGTCTTGCCTATATAAGCAGGCTCATATTCATTGTATGTAACGAATGCTTAATGATCCAGTTGATCATATTTTTCATCTTGATAGAATACAGTTAATTTCTATCATCTATTTTGTTCTCTCTTATTTTTGCTTTCCATTGCCTCTTGATCTTGGAAAAATCTCACATGGTATTAGAGCTGGTCCATGTCTCACAATTACTAACCGTAATTAACCATACTTATTAAATCCACACAAAAATTTAAATTTTTTGGATTAAATATGTAAAAGTGCATAGAAGGTACATGTGGTCTTCACTGGGTAGACAATATTATATCACGCGGATTCATATTGGGGGGTTTAATATCTTGCAAATAAAAAACAATAGAAATTGCCTATCTAGTGAAAATAAGGGGGTTTTATTTTGAGTTGTGTATTGAGAGGGGTGACAATAAAGGTGTTTAAGGAAATAGTTTTTGAAAATAGGGGGATTCTTTAGTATGCCATGAATGCACATGATATAACTTAGGTTCACTAAGTGAAGCCCTCGTGAGGAGGTAGAACAAGAAATTAAATCCAATTTTGTTTACTTGTCATTTTTCATTACTAAGCATCCATGTTATGATTAATAACAATACCAATATGGTCATTAAATTTGGTGAAGTTGCCTAAGGCAGCCAAATTTAACAATTAAGATTTAGACGGAACAAATTATATCAAATCTCAAGAATATACAAATAAAATGCTATTATTCATTATTTTTAACCATTGTTCATTATTACATTCAAAATTAGAGTTTCAAAGAATGAAGACATGCACATGAAGAACAAATTATATCAAATTCCAACTTCTATATATCAAATTATCGAATAATTACAAGTGTATGTCCATATACAAAATATACATGCAAAATAAGCATATATGTATCCCAAATGTCTCTATCACATCCTAAACTACTGATGGATCATCAAAATCGATCATCTTCGAACCACTCTTTGGCTTTGAAGGATCTTGCACAAGAAAAATTCAAACCACGATTAGTTATAATATATAATTTACATTCAAAAATTTAACATCAAAATAAATATACATTGAACTATAATTGAACTGTAAAATTCAATTCTTTATTACCTCAAATCCACATAATCTCTTAGCACAGTCAAGAGTCCTAGACTATGCCAGTGGTAGAGAAGGGATGTTATCAAGATTTTCGTAGACAACCTATATATGTTCATAAACATAACATTGATGGGTAAGTGCACCAAGATGGTGAACAGAAAAGTGGCCACATGCAAAAAATAAATGAAATTTCTCATAACCCGTGCATGTTCTAGAAATTCAAAAATGCGCTAGGCTTGGTAACACCAAGCCTAGCCAAAAACAATTAAAAAATAAAAAGTTCCTCAAAACCTGTACAGGTTTTGAGGAAAATTACATTTTATAATAAAAAATCAAAAGTTCCTCAAAACCCGTTATATTTTATAGTAAAAAATCAAAAGTTCCTCAAAACCCGTACTGGTTTTGAGGAACATTATTTTTTTATAATAAAAAATCAAAAGTTCCTCAAAACCCATACTGGTTTTGAGGAACATTATATTTTATAATAAAAAATGAAAAGTTCCTCAAAACCCTTTTAAGGGTTTTGAGGAACATTATACTTTTTAGAAACCCATGGGTTATGCAAAACTATAAGTTTTTGTCTTAGTTTTGCATAACCCATATGGGTTATATAAAACTAGGAACCAAATAGGAAGTGGAGAGAGAGAGAGAGAGAGAGAGAGAGAGAGAGTAGGAAGAGTGATAGAATAGGATACGGAGAGAGAGAGAGAGAGAGAGAGAGAGAGAGAGAGAGAGAGAGAGAGAGAGAGAGAGATAGAGAGAGAGAGTAGGGAGTAGGAAGAGAGGGATAGAATAGGATAAGGAGAGGGGGAAAGAGAGAGAGTTAGAGACAGAGAGAAGGGGGTAGGAAGAGAGAGAGAGAGAGAGAGAGAGAGAGAGAGAGAGAGAGAGAGAGAGAGAGAGAGAGAGAGAGAGCGAGGGGGGTGGAGGGAGATTAGGAAAAGGAGAGAGAGAGAGAGAGAGAGAGAGAGAGAGAGAGAGAGAGAGAATAGGAGATAGGAGAGGGAGAGCATTGGATAATGAGAGGGGGAGGGAGAGAGAGGGGGAGAGCTAGAGGAGAAATTAGGAGAGAGGGAAACAGGGAGGGCGATGATGGGGAGAATAGGATAAAGAGAGGGAGATTGGGGAAAGGAGAGGGGGAGAGGGAGAGAGGGAGATTGGGAAAAGGAGAGAGAGAGAGAGAGAGAGAGAGAGAGAGAGAGAGAGAGAGAGAGAGAGAGAGAGAGTAGGGGAAGAGGGTGTAAGAGAGAATAGTGGATAGGAAAAGAGGGAGAGAATAGGATAAGGAGGGAGAGAGAGAGAGAGAGAGAGAGAGAGAGAGAGAGAGAGAGAGAGAGAGAGAGAGAGAGTAGGGAGTAGGAAGATAGGGATAGAATAGTATAAGGAGATGGGTAGGGAGAGAGTTAGAGAGAGATAGAGAAGAGGATAGGAGAGAGAGAGAGAGAGAGAGAGAGAGATAGATAGAGAGAGAGAGAGAGAGAGAGAGAGAGAGAGAGAGAGAGAGAGAGAGGGAGATGGGGAGAGAGTTAGAGAGAGAGAGAGTAGGGGGTAGGAAGATAGGGATAGAATAGGATTAGGAGAGGGGGAGGGAGAGAGAGTTTGAGACAAAGATAGAGGGGGATAGGAAGAGAGGGAGAGAGATAGGGAAAGAAAGAGAAAGGAGAGAGGGTGAGAATAGGATTAAGAGAGAGAGAGAGAGAGAGAGAGAGAGAGAGAGAGAGAATAGGATAACGAGAGGGGGAGGGAGGGAGAGTTAGGGACAAAGAGAGAAGGGGATAGGAAGAGAGGGAGAGAGATAGGGAAAGAAAGAGAAGGGAGAGAGGGTGAGAATAGGATTGAGAGAGAGAGAGAGAGAGAGAGAGAGAGAGAGAGAGAGAGAGAGAGAGAGAGAGAGAGACCAAGGAGATGGGGAGGGAGAGAGAGTAGGGGGTAAGAAGAGAGGGATAGAATAAGATAAGGAGAGGGGGAGGGAGAGAGTGTTAGAGATAGAGAGAGAAGGGGATAGGAAGAGAGTGAGAGAGATAGGGAAAGAAAGAGAAGGGAGAGAGGGTGAGAATAGGATTGAGAGAGAGAGAGAAGGGGATAGGAAGAGAGGGAGAGAATAGGATTGAGAGAGAGAGAGAAGGGGATAGGAAGAGAGGGAGAGAATAGGATAAGGAGAGGGGGTGAGAGAGAGTAGGGGGAGAGGGGGTAAGATAGAGAATAGGGAATAAGAAGAGAGGGAGAGAATATGATAAGGAGAGGGGGAGGGAGAGAGAGGAGATTGGGAGAGAGGGAGAGGGAGAGGAAGAGAGAGAGAGAGAGGGTGGAGATGGGGAGAATGGGATAAAGAGAGAGAGAGAGAGAGAGAGAGAGAGAGAGAGAGAGAGAATAGGGTCAAGAGAGGGGGAGGAGAGAGAATAGGATAAGATAACGAGAGGGGGAGGGAGAGGGAGAGGTAGGGGAGAGAAAGAGTGAGAAGGGGAGAGGGTGATAATAGGATAGGATAACAAGAGAGAGAGAGAGAGAGAGAGAGAGAGAGAGAGAGAGAGGAGGGTGAGAGAATTGGCAGAGAGAGAAGTGTGAGGGGGAGACAGATGAGATAGAACTCAAGAAGGATAATTAGGGCTCAGAATAGACAGAGACGGTGATGGGGGAAGGAAGACGAGATGGAGGAAAAGAAGAGAGACATGCATGTATACAAACATATATACATATATCTATATAAATATATGTATATATATAACTATAGATATGCATATATACATACATAAACACATTATATATGTATTTTGTGAAAATCAAAATAATGATTTTTTATAACCCATACGGGTTTTGTGAAACTCAAAATGATATTTTTCATAACCAGTACGGGTTATGAAAAACCATAATTTTGGTTTTTCATAACCAGTACGGGTTTTGAAAAACTATATTTTTGGTTTTTCATAACCAGTACGAGTTATGAAAAACCATATTTTTTGTTTTTCATAACCCCTACGGGTTTTGGGAAATTCAAAATGATGGTTTTAGTTCTACATAACCCGTACGGGTTATGTAGAACTATGAATGGTACTTTTTGTTTTTCAAAACCCGAGCGGGTTGTATTGTACATCAGAACCCGTGTGGGTTTTGGCTTGGTAAGAGGGTTGGAAAATGACCCTAAGACTTGGAAGCCCATTTTCCCTCCATTTTTGTCTCTTTACACATTTTTTCATCTTCCAACATGATTTCTCGACTTCATCATCATTAGGTTTACAAATGATCAAGTAGGTATCTCTAAAATTACCACCATAATCCCACACGTCTTCTCATCTTTTTGACCATATAAATTTTTCTATTTTTAGACAACATTAGCATAGTAAACTTTAATTTTCTTTACCAGTGCCTTGACAGTCCTCACAGACATACATCTACCATTTTTTTAATAACTTTTGATCTAATTGACCAAATTTAAAATAAATTACATATTATTGTTCTACACTATATTCTATACAATTTTTAAAAAAAAATCATTTTCGATTATTTTGATGCAAGTTATGCCCAGCGCACGAACAGGTACCAAATTTTCAGGATGCGGTCACTTCAAAAAATCATTAAAAAAAAATATTCAATGAAAAATTACAAAAAAATAAACATCTTCTAGATCTCAATCTTACCTATCATCCTACCAAAGGGTTTTGCAAAATACTAAATCTAATTATATATTTTGTGCAGCGCACGAAAACAACTATGTTATATTTTTCAGAAAAAATTAGGAATAGTTTTTCGTGCGAGAGAAGTTTGACCCTCTTAATCTTATGCAATTTTAAAAAACTTTAATAGTTTAAAAACTAGATTTAGAGTACTACAATTCTTATTCTTTTCTCAACTCCTAGTTTTGAGTGCATGACCTTCAAATATCTCTTTGAAGTTCAGGTTTACCTGTTTTCAGAAGAAAAAAAAGTGGCCACTTATACCCCCTTTTTTGTTCACCATCTTGGTGCACTTACCCTAATACAAGTTAGCATATAATTGTCAGTGATAGGAACATATTTACTAAACAGAAAAGAAAATAGACACATACTTCTTCAACTATGGTGGAAGGAATCAACAAGGATGTGAAACCAACAATTTCCTATACATAAAAATGACAAGTATGTGAAACTATCAATATATGTACACATGTATAATCATTATAAGTTCTTTAAACTCTTAATTCAATCTAATTTGTGTTCAATTACCCTTCCCTTGTCTTTGATTTCACTTTTAGAGTCTGGATTGCACGACACGACAGTCACACTAGGTGTGCCCTACAAGAGTAAAATAAGATAAACATGTAAGTTAAGATATATAATTTAATTAATGACAATTTAAATGACAAGCATATATACAATAAAAAATATGAACGACTAGGTGAAAAAATATATTTTGTGTAGTTGTCAAGGCCAAATGAAATGGATGAGAAGGTTGCATCCTGGACTTGTGTCATGTCCTCCTCAGACATCAACTGTTAAATAGACCGTATATAAATATTAGTACTTGATATTGTCTCTTATAAATATTCTTTAAAATAAAGAGCAGTATGAAATTACAAGTTAAGTTTTATCACTACATCATCAATGTATGATGAAGGTACCTCCTCTTCTCTAGCATGCCAGGACTCCCCAAGGTGTGCTCCAATCCCTGTCATCTCATTCGATGCACCAGCCATATCATGCACCTCATAATTAGATGTGTGAATGGGATTATCAACAGGTTATCCAAGAGGACCTAAGCACATGTGATAGCACATAGTGCAAGTATACGACACACAAATATGTGGACACAAGGAGGATGTGCTAGTGCCACCCGATCCACCGCTAGCATCACCCTCATGTGGTTGAGATAGTGCCACAACTTGAGAAACCAAAAGGCCACTCAAAGAGTGAATAGCTAATATAGTTCGTGACATTGCCTCAATAATATCTGGAGGCTCTATTGGAGGTGGTTGAGGAATGCGAGGAGGGGAACATATGGGACCTATATTAATCGAACTGCCCTTGGTCTATCCTGGGGCATACCTCCCCCCATGCCTTGGAAATGTCTAATGTCAAAATAGTTCACATGCTTTGCCTAAAACAAACTTGGCATATAATCTCCCGATCAAGTAAAATGGCACATCAAGATTTTTGTTGGGTAGTCTATCAAAAACTATTCACCAACGATGCTAAACGTTATCTTGCATAGCATCATTTTGACACCATTTGATGATTTTTTTAGTTTTTTCACATCTACATGCTATCCAATGCGGGGATTAACAAATAGGGAATTTCAGCTTTAGGTATCTCAAGGTTCTTCACCTCATCATAGGACAAATCCATTCACATATTGTTCCCTCGTGGTTTCTTGCCACAAAAGAATGACATTGTGCTTAGTGGTGATGATTTCTATATTGGAGATTATTGCCTTTAGTGTTAGGGTTTCAAGAAGATCCAAATAAAATATGAACTAACAATTATATGTAGATTTAAATACAAAAGATAAAGGAATAAAACAAGACACAGATAACACAAAGATTTAACGTGGATCACCTAGAATGGGTTACGTCCACCATACATAGTCATCCAATCTTTCTTATTATCTAGCAAAAATAGTACATCAACATCACAATGCCTTAAGCATCCCAGTCGCTTATAACATATCAACAATCTCCCACTTGGAGACTGATCAGGCTCCACACCAAACAATCTCCCACCTGGAGACTGATACTAGACGACACCACTGTACCTATAGCATCCGCTAGATAAAACACGTGGACTTGACTGGTATAAATTCCACAATTATCAATCAAGAATACCAATAGAAACTGATGAAGAAATCAGCTTCTCCTATGGAACTTCCTTCATGAACATATCGACAGGATTCTCACTTGTGCGAATCTTCTCAAGCTGTAACTGACCCTCCTCCAAAACAGTCTGGATGAAGTGGTACCTGAGTTGAATGTGCTTTGTCCTTGAATGAAAAGAAGAGTTCTTTGCAAGATGAATGACACTCTGGCTATCAGTATACAATGGGCGATCCTCCTGTGTCTGACCCAATTCCTCTAGAAAACATTGTAACCAAATCATCTCCTTGCTGGCTTCTGTAGCAGCAACATACTCAACTTCAGTGGTTGAAAGTGCAACAACCTTTTGCAGACTAGAAATCCAACTGACTGCAGTTCCTCCTATAGTAAAAACATACCCTGTAGTACTCCTCCGTGAATCAATATCACCTGCCAGATCAGAGTCAACAAATCCACTCAGAGCAGCATTAGATCCTTTGAAACACAATGCCTTCATAGTAGTTCCTTTCAAATACTGAAGAATCCATTTCACAACATTCCAATGTTCCATACCCAGATTACTCATAAATCTGCTCACAACTCCCATTGCATGTACAATATCTGGCCTTGTGCATACCATTGCATACATCAGACTGCCAACAACTGATGAATACGGGGTGTTAGACATTTTATTTACCTCTTCTTGTGCCTTTGGGCACATCTCCTTAGTCAATTTGAAATGACTAGCCAAAGGTGTACTAACTGCTTTTGCATCCTGCATGTTAAATCTTTTCAACACCTTCTTTATATACTCACTTTTGGACAAATTCAAGGTTATATTTTTCTTGTCCCGTGTAATCCTCATACTGAGAATTTTCTTTTCTGCACCCAAATCCTTCATAGAAAATGACCTAGCTAATTTCTGTTTAAGATCATTTATATGTTGCATGTTAGACCCAGCAACAAGCATGTCATCAACATAAAGCAACAGGATAATATAACTGCCATTATCCAATCTCTTAAAATATACATAATGATAAGAATGACATCTATGATAACTGTGTTCAGCCATGAAACTATCCAATTTTAAATACCATTGTTAAGGTGCTTGCTTTAGGCCATACAAACTTTTCTTCAACCTGCACACCAAGTTCTCCTTACCTTTGACCTTATATTCCTGTGGTTGCAACATGTAAATTTCCTCCTCCAAATCTCTATGGAGAAAAGTTGTTTTGACATCTAATTGTTCAAGATGTAAATCATCTACAGCTACAAGACTAAGTACAATTCTAATTGAAGTCATTTTTACAACTGGATAAAATATTTCATCATAATCTATACCCTTTTTCTGTGCAAAACCTTTTACCACAAGTCTAGCCTTATATCTTTTCTGACCTCCTTCCTCCTCCTTCAACCTATAAACCCATTTGTTAGGAAAAACTCTTTTTTCTGCAGGTAAAGGGACTAAGTCCTGAGTCTTATTTTTCATCAAGGAGTCCATCTTCTCTTTCATGCCTAGCTCCCACTGTTGTTTGGCATCCACCTGCATTGCTTCTTCATATTCTTTTGGTTCACTAGAATCAGTTAATAAAATAGAATACAAAGAAGGAGAAAATCTTTCAAGGGGTCTACTTAACCTTGTAGAACGTCTAACACTTGCAGGAGTTTGTGGAACAATCTATTGTTGCTGAGCATCAGGTACTTATGGCATTTCCTTTTCAGGAGCCTCATCCAACACCACATATTCTTGTTTGTCTTGTTCATGTTTCTTTTCCTGCATCTATTCTTTATACATGACCTTCTCATTGAATATAACATCTCTACTTCTAATTTTTTTCTTATTTTTAAAATCCCATAACCGATAGCCATATTCATCTATCCCATATCCAATGAAGGTACATTTCTGAGATTTAGCATCAAGCTTGGTTCTGTTTTCTTTATCAACATGGACAAAAGCTTCACAACCAAAGGTTTTCAGAAAAGAATAAAATACCTTTTTACCAGTCCATGCCTCCTTTGGAATACCACCATCCAAAGGGCTTGAAGGTCCTCTATTTATCAAATAGACAGCAGTATGTACAACATCTGCCCAAAAATGTAAGGGCAATCCAGCATGCAATCTCATGCTCCTCGCGCGTTCCATGATAGTCCTATTCATTCTCTCTGACACATAATTTCCCTGTGGAGTTCTTGGAATTGTCTTCTGCTTTCGAATCCCATTTAAGGAGCAGTGTTCTTCAAATGCTTTGCTGCAATACTCACCTCCATTATCCAATCTGAGACACTTCAACTTTTTTCCTGTCTCATTCTCAACCAAAGCTTTCCATTTCTTAAAAGTCTCAAAAACATCTAATTTTTGTTTTAGGAAATATACCCATGTTTTTCTAGTTGAGTCATCAATAAAAATAACATAATAACAAGACCCACCAAGAGATGATACCGAGTTGACCCCCATACATCTGAATGCACAAGCTCTAACTTCTCACTCTTCTTCTCTTTCCCAACCTTGTGAAATCTGACTCTTTTCTGTTTACCATAAACACAGTTTTCATAGAACTCTAAATCAATCTTCTTTAGTCCTGGCCATAGGTTTTTGGAGTGAAATATTTTCATCCCTTTCTCACTCATGTGCCCAAGCCTATGGTGCCACATTATCGAATTTATTCTTGCAACATCTATTGTTGTTGTCCCTGCAGTAACTTTATCTGTAGCAGCTAAGGTAGAGTAAGTGTTACTAGTACAGATATAATGTGCCTACCTTCGCACCTTTAGCTACTACTAATGATCCTTTAGAGACCTTCCAAATACTGTTTGAGAAGGCAACTATGCAACCTTCACTACCTAGTTGCCCTGCTGAAATTAAATTTCTTCTTAAATTAGGAACATGTCTTACCTCCTGCAAAAACCAATCATTTCCATTCTGCAACTTGATCTTTATCTTTCCTTTTCCAACAATTTGACAAGCTTCATTGTCACCCAAATATATCGGTCCAAAATCACCTTGAACATAATCTAGAAAATATTTTCTATGGGGTGTAGCATAAAATGAAGCTCCAAAATCTATTACCCAGGAGTCATTAACATTATCCAAACATAAGATTAAAGCATCTTGTAAAGTATTACTTGCAATATTAGCTTCCTTACTGTCATTTTCATTTTTGTCTCCTTTGTTTTTCCGAGACCAACAGTCTTTCTTTAGATGACCAGGTTTTCCGCAGTACCAGCAATCTTTCTTTCCTCTAGATTGAGAGCGTCCTTTCTTTGACTTCCCTCGTGACTTCTCATTCCCAGGGCCTTTTCCTCTTTCCTTTGATCTTCCTTTGTTCTCCACATTCAAAACACTACTTGATGATGTTGAAGTCTCACCTGTGCTTTTCCTTCGCATTTCCTCACTTAGGATAACACCAACAATATCATCAAATATCAAAGTATTTTTACCAGAGATAGAGTTACTTACAGCCATAACCAAGCTATTTCAGCTTTCTGATAAAGAACATAAAATCAAGAGAGCCCTAACCTCTTCTGCAAAGGTAATTTTTACCGAAGACAATTAACTGGTAATTGTATTAAATTCATTTAAGTGCTCCACTACAGATCTTCCCTCACTCATTTTCAAATTAAACAAACGCTTCATAAGAAATACCTTATTCGAAGCCGAGGGTTTCTCATACAACTTAGCCAATGTCGCCATCAAATCTACAGTCATTTTTGCTTCTGTTATATTGAATGCTACAGATGGTACAAGGCACAATCGAATAGATCTCAGTGCCTTTCTATCTAAAATGTCCCACTCTTCATCTGACATTTTGGTCGCTTTCTTTGCCTTTCCTTCCAACGGTCGCCACAAATCCTTTTGATACAGGTAATCCTCCATCTGCATTTTCCATAACTGATAATTCTGGCCGTTAAACTTTTCGACCTTTAATTTGGAATCCTCCATTGCTCCCACTCAAATCTGAGAGTCTTGCCAATTTATAGAAAACCTCGCTCTGATACTAATTGTTAGGGTTTCAAGCAGATCCGGAGCAAATATGAACTAACAATTATATGCATATTTAAATACAAAAAATAAAGGAATAAAACAGGACACAGATGACACAGAGATTTAACATGGTTCACCCAAAATGGGTTACGTCCACCATACACAGCCGTCCAATTTGTCTTATTATCCAGCAAAAACAGTACATCAACATCACAATGCCTTAAGCATCCCAACGACTTATAACATATCAACAATCTCCCACTTGGAGACTGATCAGATTCCACACCAAACATTTAGTACATCTAACATGGTGGATAGACAAGGGATTGTGCTATAGACATCAACAATGCCTCCCTATTGGTCCAAATTTAGACCAATTAACTCATGAATTGAGGGAGGGTTTGGTGGTTGTGGCAGTTGTGGTGGTTGTGGATTCTCATTGTTATCGGCCATTTTATCTGATTGAAGTTAAAAATTTAGATTTAATTAATAGATTTCAAACAACATAGTGTATTTGAAATAAAAAAACCTAATCTATAAATAAAAAATAAAAAAATGTAAATGAATGATGAAAAAATAAGGAATTCGAAAGAAAAAAAAATCATACTCGATGCTTGGATTTGATAAAAATTTGCTTGAGCAATCGGATATCGGCTCGGATCGGATATCAAATCGCTCTAAAACACCATATTTGAAAAAATCTCAAACATTTTAAAAAATCATTATGAAACTATTCTCCATTTAAAAAGTTTCTTATTTTTAAATACATTATCATAATTGAATAGACATTACCGATGATGAAACCCAAAAATTGCCCATTTTGCTTGATTTGAGAGCATCCCAATTGAGGATATAAGAACCTTCTAGTTGTGACATGTAAATAAAATGACCCACAAGAGAGCAAGCAGTGATAAATATGGGGACACGTCTATCATCCTACCTATGCCAGAAAAAAAAATGGTATATTATGTAATACGTCACATAAAAGTAGCATTTCCTATATAAATTTATCGCATGCGTTCAATTATTAAGACATGGTGGATATCGTTTGAATTAAAGAGAGAATCCATTTAACATTTTAAAATATCCAACGACCCATCTACCTATGTTGGATATCACTTGCTACAATACAAAATCTTATCACAGTGACTGGTCGAGACCAGACAAGTCATAATTGAAAATGTCAGATAGATAGTTCATTAAATGTAATAGTGATGTTAATACAACTTACTTCATAATCATTTTAGCTAAAGATGCATCCAGAATTGTGGATAGAGATTGCAGGATAACACATTTTGGTTGGGAAAAATAGTATAAATAGGTCTTTGAGTTGAAGCAAAATATCAGTCATCAAGATGAAGATCTTTAGAGTATGTGTAATTGTGTTTTGCTATCTAGGAGCACTATCCTTAGTAACGGGTTATACCCAGTTTGGAAAAAAGGCCTTCCCATCAGACTTTGTTTTTGGACTTGGATCTGCAGCCTATCAGGTTTGGCCATCCTCTTTGTTTACTGTATTTGTTTATTTTATTGCAGTCAAGAACAGTTTGTTCTACAAAGTAATAGATTTATGATGTATTCCTGAGATAAACTGTCTAGAAAACTAGTTTTGCTAGTCTTATATTTTTCACCAATCTCATCAGGGAAATGATTAAAATAATGGATCTTTTTGCATATAGTATGAAGGAGCAGCTGGAGAGGATGAAGAGGGGAAAAGTATTTGGGATACATTTGCGCATACTCCAGGTTTTATTTGAGGATGGGGAGGATAGCATTGTTATTTATATTTCATTGACTATAGATCATTAGCAGTAGCATTTGTTATTATGATTATTATTATTAATTTTTTTCCTTGCATGTTTATGCTTTTGCAGGGAAAATTGCTGACAATAGCAATGGTGATGTTGCAAATGATCAGTACCATCGTTATAAGGTTTGTACAATGGAATGAAAAATCAGAGGAAAGGATATCGAAAATGGTGTTCTATTGCTCTGTTTGCTTCTTTAATAGTTGGCAAGATTAGACAGACTTGACTATTGATTGATGTAAATAATCTTCTCAGGACGATGTGAAACTTTTGGCCGATCTGGGAGTCGATTCCTATAGATTTTCAATTGCCTGGACTCGCATATTCCCCAGTATGTAATACAACTTTCTCTCTACTTTGATTTTGTTATATGCTTTAGCTTTAGATGTTGACAATGATCATCCATTTTTTGGGGCAGATGGAAGAGGGGAGGTGAATAAAAAGGGAATAGCTTATTACAACAATCTTATTGACGAGCTTCTTAAGCATGGTATATTTATATTTTTTTGGTTCGCAGCTCTTTGTCTTTCTTTTAGTGGGATTAGCTTTGTCTAACAGAAAGAAATAACAGTCGTGCAAATGGCAGTGTAGTAAAAACACATTGGAGAATGGAGAAGAATCTCTCAGATAAAATCTATGTACATATTTATGCTCAGAAAATGTATGGCCAAATTGTAGGTATCCGTCCATTCGTGACAATATTCCATTGGGATCTTCCACAAGTTCTCCAAGACGAGTATGGAGGCTTCTTAAGCGAAAAAATTATGTAAGCTAACTTAATAAAGGTTTAAACAATAGGTTTTAAGTTTTAATTTGTTTAGATGATTCATGTGAAATTATATTAGTTTTTTCAATAGAATTTATGTTGGAATAGTAATTTTTCTCATATTCTAGGAAGAACTAAAAATATAATTTAAATAGAAACACTAAAAATATAATTTTCTAATTGAAGTTATGTATGAGTATCCATGTGACTATTTCTATTTTGAGCCATTCTTTGATGAATCCAAGACTTCTATTTATTGAGGCAATTGTAATGCTTTATTTGTTTCTGATCTTTTGATCACTTGATTATTGATCATGTGATTAAGTGGCTTTTTATGTATTCAATCTGAATGGATAAAGATTCTTATGTCTTAACAATTTGTGTTATTGCTATTGATAAATTTCTGTGTGTTTCTTCAATTATTTTCTTCAATCTACTTATAATATGATTTCAGTTATATTAGTTTTTTCAATAGAATCTATCTATAATTATGATTTCAGGTGAACGACCTAACCTACCACAAACTAACTTGAAATGTGCTCATTATCTTATCATTTATGTCAAAATAATAAAAGCACATTATCTTATCATTTATGTTAAAATAATAAAAGTTTAATGCTGATGCCTTTTTTTCTGTGTGTATCCAGAAAAGATTTTGTGAACTATGCATACGTATGCTTTAATGCTTTTGGTGATAGAGTGAAGAACTGGGTAACAATAAATGAACTGATAAGCATAAGCATGTATGGATACAACTATGGAAGCTTTGCGCCTGGCCGCTGCTCAAAATCAGTGGGAAATTGCAGCGCTGGAAATTCAGCCATTGAAACGTATATAGTCGCCCACAATTTGCTTCTTTCACATGCAGCTGCTGTAAAACTATACAGAGACAAGTATCAAGTATGCCCATTCAAGATTTCATCATGAATATTTGTTCTACTTAATACTTACTTTTGTTTCATCAAATGGATTATACTTTATTTTATCAATCACGTAGATTTGAAAATGGGGTATCTATGTTGTTGCAGAAAACACAGAAGGGAAGCATTGGAATCACACTCGCAACCCACTGGTTTTTGCCCCACAGCAATTCATTGGTCGACGGAAATGCTAGTCGACGGGCACTCGATTTTTTCTTTGGCTGGTTTATACCGATCCAATAAATTTTAGTGTGCTTAAGAGATTGAATTGATAAAATAATAATCTATCTGTTAATAACATTTCGTCTACTAGTAATTTTCATAGTAACAATCATGTTATGTGTTAAACAGGTATACAGATCCTCTAGTAAGAGGGGAATATCCAGCTTCAATGCGAGCTATGTTGGGTGCTCGTCTACCCCGTTTTACCCAAGCACAGTCTAATCAAGTGAAAGGCTCTTTTGATTTCTTGGGTATCAATTATTATACTGGAATGTATACCATACATGACAGCGCTGTTCAAAATCCCATGAACAACAATTTCACACAGGATGCCCGCATCATATTAGTTTGTACGTGAAGCATATCATCAATAATGTTTCTATCAAAATTTTCAGTGAATTTATTAAATGTTAAATGTGGAACGTTTTATCAAACTTTCTGTAAATCTCTGATTATTTTTAGCAAGCCTGCGTCCCAGTAATCAATCTATGCAGTGGGTCACAGTAAAAAAGCACAGCTAAGTAATTTATCAACTTCTTGATATTAATCATCACTTTTTATCTTTGTGCAGATGAACGCAATGGTATTCTTATTGGACCCCAGGTAAATGGAGACCTCTGTACTGCAATTCAACTTTTAGGCTTTTTGAGGCGATAAGCTGATAATGTTGCATGGACTGTATAATTTATCAGGGAGGAGCAGATTGGTTGCATCTTTATCCACGTGGGATTAGAGAGTTGCTCAATTACATTAAACACAACTACAACAACCCACCTGTGTATATCACTGAGAATGGTATAATATAAAACATCTTAATAGCGAAACATTTGAAAATTGAGAGAATGATAATTTCTTATGTTTTCTTAATCCTTGTGGGATTTCTTATGTTTTGAAAGCAGATAATTTATCAGTAATATCGACTGTGAAAGCCAAAAAATTATTCCTTTGTTTATAATAAGTTAAATTATGTGCATTGTGCAGGGATCGATGATTCGTACAATTCAAGCATGACTATGCAGGAGAGACTGAATGATACATGGCGAATTAACTACCATTCCAAACATTTGTTAAATCTTGCATTGGCAATAAAGTAAAGTGCTGCACTTTCTGCCAATATTACCTATTGTGATGTTTGTTTCCACTGTCTGATACATATTTTATAATGTGATTGAACAGGGATGGATGTAACGTGAAGGGTTATTATGGTTGGACATTTATGGATGATTTTGAATGGAATGGAGGATACGAAAGCAAGATGGGCTTTTATTATGTGGACCGTGCTAACAACTTGACTAGGCATGCGAGAGCATCTGCGCACTGGTTGAAGGATTTTCTGCATAATTAGAAGATTGAAATCTATCTATCTAGTACCATATTATCTTATTATAATAACACTGGCGTTCCGCCGTATTATGAAAGCCTTCGTAGCTTTGTAATTGTGTTACTCAAATTAATATTGAGAATGTTTTAATAGTAATCTGAGTTTTAAATTGGATAATATTTAAGTAGAGTTTATTCGGAGTGATTAACTCTATAGTTGACATAACATAGTGTTATAAATTTTTTAGTCTTTTAAAAAATGTCAGAGGATTCAAGTGTGTCAAGCTTTTAAGTAAGTATGTGAATAATTTTTAGCACGTTTTAAACATCAAGTTAAAATTGTTGTTTGAGGTTTTGGACAGTAATAATATAATCATATCAACAATATTTTTATTATATTGATTGAAAACATATGTTTAGTTTACTTCTTTTTGTCTCTTACCATAATTTAGATTGACATTGATAATTAGATGGAGATAGCACCAAAAGAAAGTCTAAGAGATGGGTTGGAAGAAGATAAACTATGAGATGGATTCTATGATTTTGACCACTGTTTTAGATAATTGAAGATTTTATGAATCTTCTTGGAGGTTGACATCTTATGTCAATTTTTTTTTTGTGTTTTATAAGATGTCAACCACCACATTTTCACTCACTTGATAGAAGTACATTATATGAAACATTCTTTTTTCCTTTGACTCTTACAACAACTAGCCAATTCATGCATCACATCTTCAAAATTGGATTTATTGCATCTCCAAAGGAGATATCATTCTCTCAATTTTCAAAAAATTGGATTTATTTCATCTCCAAAGGAGATAGGGAAATTAGGGTTCATTTTTCTCTTTTTCTCTTCTCCCCTCATTATTTTCATCCATTTACTACTTTTCTCAATCACCTCCTCAATGGTGAGTCAATTCCTAGTTACTTGATGCAAAAATGCAAGTCGTCTGATATTCAATCTTATTTGGTGTATGAAACCCTAAGGATCAAACATCCTTGTGCACTCAAAGAGTCATCCTATATGACTATGAAATTGGATAACTTTAGTCTAGGCCATAAATTTTTGCTACTAGAAAAACAAAGAACTTCAGAATAGTTGGAAAGAAAGATCCTTTCTTCTATCCTCTCAAACATGCTTTATTTGATTTATTAATTGCCAAATGATTTCAAGGTTTTCTATCCTCTTTGGAGCAAATCTTGGCAAAACATGAGGACTAACTAGGCACCCATTAACTCTAAAAGTAGTGGTGTAGGTGTGTAAAAACTAGACACCCCAATTGTGTGAAATCTCCAAGTCAAGTGTCCTCTCTGTAGGCCTTTCGCTATCCTAACTTGATCCTCTCAATATAAGTGACAAAAATAAATATTGTTAAATTATTTTCTCAATATTGTTGAAGTTCAATGTTTATTTAAATGTCTAACTATGTCTAAAGATGCCTTTATGGAAAGCTTTGATTGTGGGGTTGATAATGAGTATCAATAGTTGATTATTGATTATTGTTGATAACTAATTCTAGATAATGGGGACTAAAAATTGAAACCTGAGAGGGATATACTATTTTATTTCCATTTGATGCTTTGTAATCTCTTCACTGTGTTTCTTGATTATGAGAATGCACCTTAGAATAGAGTTTTTAAATACAAAACTCCAAATTCACAATTAAATTTTTTGGACACCCACACACATAGGTAATAGCCATATTCAAGAAGCATCTTCCTTGAAAAGTGATTTTTAATTTTCAAAATAGGCAACAAGACCATGCATGCAAGCCAATTTAGGGAACATAACCATTGATACGATTCTATTGAAGATGGAAAATCTAATAAAAATCGACTATGGTAGATTTTAAATATAGGGATATTGCATATTAATATGTCGAGTTTAGGTTTGAGATTGGTGAAAAGAACCAAATTATATACTAAAATCATACATCAAAGACAGTCATTCAATGTAATACAGAACATAAAGATAAAAAAGACAGATTATACAGTTTTTCATCTATAAATATTTACATAAGAAATGAACCTCAAGTTATATGATAAAAAAATTATTTTCGAATAATTGTGTGTGATTAAAAAAAAGCACACAGTTATTTCCATAAACTCATGCACATAACTATATGGACTGTAGAAAGCTCACACCTACTTCTCTTCTTGATTGCTTATACATTTAATTTTTTAATAACGACTCAAATTATCAAATACATCTATACATACTACCAAAAACCCTGATCTTTTCAATAACTTTTTTAAATTTTAAAGTATTCTTAATATTTAAGTATTACATCCTATATTTCCCAAATATTCAACCCTATGCTTCTCCTATTAAGTATCCCGCATAAAGATAATAGATCAATTTTGAGTTGGTTCTTATTATAAACCGTCTATAGACCCATATTACTATAAAATCATTAAAAAAACGATATAAAAACTGCTGATATCATAAACTGAAAAAAAATCAATTCTTTCTTATCCCAATTGATTCTTTTCACTATATTAAACATGGGATACGAACTTCCATTGTTTAGTTTCGAGGTCTTCTGAGCATTGATATAAATATAATATGTAAAAGTATGGAATCAAATTCAAGTTAATATAAAAATAGGATGGACATTATTCAAGATCATCGTGCAGAGAAATGGCAGTCCATCGAATTTTGTGGTTGGCACGACAAAAAACAAAAGTTTCAACATATACACCATTTACAACTACTTTCTTGTGCTACGTGAAAAAAACACAAAACCAGTTGTCTACATCGAAACGCACACAAAGTTTCTCCGTTTCATCTGAATATATACAATTCAAAAGAGAATTGGTTTTGTGCAGGATGATTATTCCAAACTCGTGTGTTATTATGGTGATAATTAATCATTCCATTTCGACAATTTATGAGCTCAATAAGAAGTTTGTCTTCGTATATTATTTGGTGTTGCAGATACACATGCGCTTTCTAATCATGTTGTCTCGTAATGCATTTTTCATTCAATCTAAATCATTAGCTATGACTATGTTTTGTTTTTTCATTTTTTAAATCTCAACTCTTCTCACAAGAGAAAAACGAAAAAAAAAACTCCAATGTTTTATACAAATGGTTTTCTCTTTCGACAAAATTCGTGTTTTAAAATGAAATGTTATGCAGAGATTTTCATTTTTCCGGTTTTTTTAAGGGATAGATTTTATGAATCGTTTGACACACTCGTCAATTTAGATTAATATATATGTGTATATGTATATGTATCTATGTATGAAAATCATTTAATTTAATCTTTCCCTAAGCACATTTGAAAGTTCATCATTATTAATTGAATTATAGAATTTGGGTCCCTAACAATGAAAGAGCCTTATCCATTTCATCCTTAAGAGTTTGACTACACTAATTGTTGTTGATCTATCTTTTAAGCTATGATTGGCTATTTAAGCCTTATCCATTTCATGTCATGGTGCATGACAATGAAAGAGCCTTTTGAGGGTTTTGAAAAATGTAGTTTACACTAAAGATGTTAGGGCTTATATTCATGCGCCCTTGACAGAGGTAAGCCATGTAAAGTTTAATGATTTGTGGAAGTAGTTAGTAGAGGATGATTTGATGACATACAAACCCTTGTACAAGAACATCCTGGAGCTAGGTTTGAATATTTGGAAAGATTTCCCCAACTTCAGCTACAAACATGCATATATTCAGATTTTCTGAGTATAATTCACAGTGATGCATGATGTATCTTGACCAACCTTATAGAATCACAAAGGATTCCATTAGGGCCTTGACTGGGTCGTGTTCCTCTGACACTATCCTAGTGTTGAAGATGATAAAGAATGAGATGGTAGAACAGTTGATTGGTTATATATCTGATAAGAGATTGATGATAGTTGATCATATAATTGATTCGGGTGTCAAGTATATTACAACGGTTTTTTCGTATAAGGTTTACTTTCAAAATCAAGAAGGTTCTGCTACCTCCACTGCAATCTATGTTGCATATTAGATGGTGGTTCAAGGTGAAATTTTTTATTTGTGTGAACTTTTGAGACAAGCATTGGTAAACAACCTTGAGAAGACCAAAACTGAAAAGTATCCATTCAAGTATGGATCTCTAATCATATGTTTGGCTTTCATGTTTATGAATGAACTTCCTAGCATAGGGAATAAAGTGTGGGACAAGTTTTGTCCTATTGGAGTACAAATCAAACAACATATTAGGAGCTTTAACAATGATGCAAATGACTATAACAAGTAATATTGGGATTGGTTTAAAAAAATTCAAAGCAAGATGCAAGCTAGATGGAGGATCCTCAGTGAATTAGTTATGAAATATAAGAGTGAAGTTACTTTTCTAGTGAGTAGAGACTAGTGTTACATTGAAGTTGTAGAACCAAGGACTGCATAGTTGCTTGAGTTACCTTATGAGGTATCTCCAGAAGAGGTTGAAAGGAATATTGATTCTTTATTGGAGTTGGAGGTTGATCCAAATGAAGAGAGGTTTGGAATTGTTGCAAAGATTTTGAACAAAATAATCAAGGAGAAAGTTGATAAATGTCATGCAAAAAGAATGAGAAGCTTTATCAAAAGATAAATCTTCCTATAGATGAAGAGGAATTTGGGGAGTAGGCACTAGGGAGGACTAGGTTAGTATCTACCTCTCCTCCTACAAATATTGGTTCCTCTGGAATCCCAACTAGATCTATGAAAAGGGAAAGAGGACCAAGACCTAAACAAAAGGTGACAAGAGGAAAGAAAGGTTTGGAGCCCATTGCTGAGGAAGTTGAGAGAAACATTAACGAAGAAGTTGAAAAGGGAAAATTTCTAATCAAGAAGATAACTCCAAAGACAAATATCAAAATTAAATCTATGATGAGAGTGAAAAGTACAATGTGCCTCTTAGTGAAGGAAAGAGAACTTTGGTCTCTCTAGTAGAGACCCCAGTCAAAGCAAAGGAAGAAGAAGATAGGTACCCCTCTAGTTGATGCTAATTATCAACCTCTTAAACTTGATAGTTTGATATTTCTATTTGTGTACATTATTCTTTGGATGAGATTGTAGGGTTATATGTTGAGTCCCATCTAGTTGATAGGAAAAAGATAGAAAAGGCTATAATAAAATATTTGATTAATTTTGATAAAACTATTAGTGATATTACTGACAAGCTGCCGAAGGAGTTATTAGGAACTATGACAGTAATGAGGAAGGATGCAACGATGAAGGAGTTCAATATGAGGACACGAGAATTAGATATGGTATGCAACCCTCTATCTAAGAAGGATACAACTAAGATTGTGTAGGCACTTAAAACAAGATTTAGAACTAATGAGAGTAAATTTAATGGGAGAAAATTCAAATGACTTTCAGAAGATGGTCAGACAAATTGAAGATGTAACAATTGAGGTTGCAGAAGAATTGAAGAGTACTTTGTCTTCTCCTCTAGAGAAGACAAACACTAGATCTGGTCCACAAGGTAGTTCTCATGGTGCAAGCATTAGTGGAGCTGATCTAGAAAAGAAAAGAAAAGAGTGAACAAGTGAAGATGTTGATCTAGAGAAGAAAGGTGAAGATGTAGGTCTAGAAACTGGTCTAGATGACCAAATGAATATAGATGAGAATGTGACAGAAATATTTCAAGAGAAGGAGAAGACAAAAGAGAAGGAGAAGACAAAGGAGAAGGAGAAGATACAAGAGAAGGAGAGGAATCTGGAGAAGGAGAAGAAGAAGGGAATAGAGGAAGAGATAAGGAGTATGTCTAGTGGAGATTCTTTTGAATCCTCTAGAGTTTTTATATCAGAACTATTACAATTGTAGATGAAGTTTGTACCAATGGTTACTATTGAGGTACTTCAGGTACCTATGTCCCAAGGTCAAAGGGAACTTAGCTGATTGTCACCCCTTCACATGCTACATTTGGGTGGTGTTCTTCATCACATAACATGAAAGAATTTCATTATATCTTAGGTGGAGTGCATAGAGCTAATCAATGATACACTAAATTTTATTCATAAGAAACTTCCAAAGGTTGTGCTAGATGAATCTCTCAGTGATGCGGAGCAACTGTAGGTGTTGCTTAAGGGTCTAAAAGATCATACTTCTAACCTATAAGTAACAATTTCAAAGGATGTATGAAAATGGCATTTTGCAGCTTTCCACCAACGATGTATTTGAGATGTCTTTGATTTAGATGTGGCATGAGCTTAGTCGTAGAGTGAAACTAGGAAGTTGGACCATCTCAACCATGGTTCGCCTGCATATGTATATAGTTTTGTGTATTCATTAAATATTTTCATTTAATTTTGAGCATTTTGGTTAGCAAATCAAGGGTGCACTTTACATTCTTGTTGTTATCCAATTTGCTTACTTTATCTCTGTTTCTTTCTTCAGATTTGGGGTCTAGAGCTCCTCCCTAAGTAGAGATTGTTGGTTTTGTCTCCCCTACTTTTGTTGGAGAGTTTCTTGCTATCTCTGGTAGTTAGACCACATAGTACATCTTTTCTTAGATTCATTAAGCTTTTTATTTGTTGTGTAGTGTCTTTCTTGACATGCTTGATTAGGATAGTGTTTAATCTTTGATTTGCTAACCCTAATGACTAACATTTGTTTCTTGTGCTTCTCTTTGTGTGTGTAGCAATCAAATAGGCTTTTATAACTATCCTTCTTTTTGCAGAGCATCATTTACATATACATATTATGTATATATCTATATATCTACATATACATATATGACCAAATCCTATATATCATTTGGTTTGATTTTATTATTGGTTGTTTTCACATATGATATTATTATAATACCTAATGTTATATCCCTATTTATTTTTGTTATCCAATTTTCATTTATATGTCAATTGTATTTAATAGGGTTTTGTTTGTTGTTAGCATCTTCATGCTTTGAGTCTAAATTTTAATATCTTGAAGCTTATTCCAGTCTTTTCTAAGGTCCTAGGTCCTTGTTGTTTTGGAAATCTCATTAAAAGGCTCCAAAAGGTTTCAAATGTACCTTATAAATGAAAAGAAGGGTTATATTCTTATGATTATATTATAAAAACTTTAGAAAAGAAGAACATTCATGTGACTTCATGAAAGCAAAAGTTTTTTCCAAAAGAAAATACTTTGGAGGGAAGGTTATTCAAGTCTTCAAATGCATGTTCTACATGTGACCAATGATTAACTTGAGTCTGAAGGAGTCAAACTCGAGTTTGCCATAGCTGGACTTGGGTTTTCATGCAAATACCCTATTAGGGAGAGGGACCAGTAGTTGTGAGGGGTAACTTTGTCAACATGTAGCCATCACGTGGAATATCATAAGACCTCCAATTTTTTTAGAAATGTAAAATGGACATTTTACTATCTAAAAATTAAGGTTTGAAGGCATGACTTTGTTACCAGTTTTTTGACTTCAAGAGATAAAAAATAGAATTATTATATACCTCATGTCTTATCATGAATTTAGGAAAGTTTAGAGAAAGGATTTATTAAATACCTTGAAGGTGTCTATAAGGTTGAGCTTATTTAAAAGGATAAGATTTCACAATGCAAGGTTTGGAGGGAAAATAATTCACTTGAAAAGGCATTTTAATTCAAAAGATGTAAAGACAAATAAAATTCTTTATTTATTTACAAAAGTTTTCTAAAGGCCTCCTTCCACATGATTATAAAGAAAATCAATTTCATGCATATCTTGGAGGGAAATAGAAAGCTAAAAGTATAAGCTTTCATGTGATTTTAGGGTTTGCATTCTATTTCAAATGAAAAGAACCATTTATAGCCAGTTTTTAGAAGTTATGCTAGGGTTCTGTTGGGTCTCAAATCAACAAATTGGATAGGTTCTAAGGAAATGCCAACTCCTATGATCAAACCCTCCAATTGACTTGGCCAACTTATAGAGTGAACCTATTTGGTTACTAACTCTCTCACTTTAGGCTCTGCAGGACCTAGGCGGGTATACCTACTCACTAGTTGTTCCTTCAACTAATGCTTTTTATAGCAGATTTAGTGTCTTGATCTAACTTCCCCCTATCTCAGAATGGCATCAGTTCCTAGAATGGAGATATAGCAGATGAGTTCAAGATTGTTGTTGTAGAAGCTATTCGATCTTGGTGCTTGAAATTTATATATACACTATTGCTAATTTACCCTAGAATTCCTACTCAACTACTCTTATTATTCTTTATGTGAAAGTATGAATTGATGGGTTTTGTTTTATAGATGACCAGTGCCTTTCTTTGTTGTTTGGGCTACAGAGTCTTTATATTTCTTTAGGACTTATTGTGTAAACTTATGAGACAATTTTTAAACCCACCCCCTCTCGATGACTCTATCAATTACTGTTTCTTATGAGCTCTACTTTAATGTCTTTATTGTAAATTGATTGAATGAATTTAACTCTAACCTTAAGAGACCATCCAAGGAAGAAATACGAGGAACAATTACAATTCGCAAGTAAATCTTTTATTCAAATCTATAATATGAAACACAGAGTTTTACTGGAGGAACACAAGTAACCTTATCTCCTTTAGATAATATCACAAGCAACTGCCTGTAGAAAAATGCAGTAATCCGCAACACATATGCAAAGGAAAAACAACTGATTATATTATATATATTCGCCAAAATAGTACAGTGGTAAGCCTGAGGATATAATCTACTCCTTTCTCTAAATTTCCTCCATATTACAAAAGCTCCCTCCTTTATATGAGAGTATACATTATTACCAAGCGTCGTGGCTTTTCAACATATAACCATCAGCTAACACTTTCAATTCGAACATTACTTCGACTAGGTATTTTCTCCCTTCATCGAAATGTGGTATTCGGTCACTGTGGCTGTCTCCTCGCGGATACCTATCTGATATCCATCGGGTTTTTATGTCGAAGAAACCTTGGGCTTCGGTGACCTCCTTTATTTTTCCACCGAAATACCTCTTCCATTGATATCACTATGCCCCGTCGATGAATGGATCTATTGTCTCATCGAAGCCTTTCTTTATCCTCTCTTGTCATCTTCCACCAATAAAGTTATATTGGCGAAACAACTCATATCGGAGACATGCCTTTTAGCCTTGTCAAAACCTATTTCCTCATCAATATATATCTGATGTCCATCAGGTTTCATGTCGAAGAAACCTTGGGCTTTGGTAACTTCCTTTATCCTTCCATCGAAACACTTTTTCTATCGACATCACTACACTCCTTCGATGAATGGGTCTATTGTTTCATCAAGGCCATCTTTGTTTTGATGATTTGCTTCCACTATCATCTTTCATCGATGAGCTCATTAGTAATCTTCCTCGATAAAGTTGCATCGGTAAAACCACACATATCGGTAACATGCCTTTTAGCCTCCTCGAAACTCATATCCTTATCAATATCTTTTATCGATGTAGCTTCCTTCTGTTTGATCGATATCATTCTTTCGATAAGAACGCTTCTTTCGGTAAGTTTCCTTCATGTTGCACCGATGGTATTATTTCCTCGGAAGCCTTTTCCCGTCGATGAAAACCATCTCTGCTTTCTTTGATATCCTCTTTCGATGGAATCATTTCTTTCAATGAGTCCCTTTTAGAGTTCATCGGTGTTACCTTTCCTTCGAACCCTTTTTATATCGATGAGACATCGCTGGGTCTCATCGATACTATTTGAATTTTGGATATTTCGATAGAATGCTATTAGACTTGTTTGATAACTTATGAGTTATTACGGTATCAATAAAAGTGATGATTTCTTCCAAAGATAGATGGATTTTATGATTTAATCTCTCAAATCAAGATATTTTACTTAATTCAGATTTGATGCTCAACAGGTTCCACAACCTACACCTTCAGTTTATGTCCTAGCACGTCACCGCAAGGAGGAAGGTTTATAAGAAAAGGACTGCATGCAACAGTCAAAGGGTTACTTCAAATTTTGAATGAGAGGTTTGCCTCTTCAATGAAGGAGTTTCATAAAAATATGAAGAGAATCCATAAGGACATTTACAATGCACCTCATGCCAACACCATGCAAACCACATGCAAAGTTTAGGCGTGATAGAAGTTAGCATCAAAGCTTCTGGAGAGAAATTGTCATAGTCATAGTAGTAGATATCCACATTTGGAGGTAGGGTTTTCAGAACCCTATTTTAGAATTTTTAGTATCTTATTGTTTAAATCATGCATTGGATACGCCTACAGTAATGATTCAAGCAAAAGTCGGGTTAAAGGAGAAATTTGATTATCTATAAAAAAGTAATATAGTTTCAACTTTGTGTTATGACAACATCTATAAGTTTGTCAATGCTTTCTTGCTCACCATAAGGGTTTCACATATTATTTAAAAGGGTTGATTGTCTTGCTAGATTTTCTTTTTCCTTGAAGTGAGCAAATCCCTAGGTCTCTTTTGTTCCCTAGGATAACTTAGAAATTACAGTCATGCAAAAGTCATTTAGTGAAATCATCAAGAGTTTTTAATCCCAAAACAAATCTCAATCATAAATAGAAAAGGTGCAATAGTAGGATTGACACAAACCAGATAAAGATCAAGTACGGGAAGCCGTGAGCAAGGTCTTTTACATATAGGGTAATAAAAGTAATGAATAGTGGCCCAAAATTATTCAAAAGGTCAAGAAATAGAGAAAGCTCGAGAGTCAAATTCAAAAGACAAAGACATCATATGATCATTGAGCAGTGATATGAAATGCAAATTATAGCAAGGTATTGTGACTCTAAGATAGAAACCATCCTAGGAGCCTCCAATATATCAAAAGTTGAGAAAGTAGCAAGCTTACTATACAAAGACAGTGATCACTATAAAGTTGCAGTCAAGTTCAAAGCATTGTTTTGTGGGAACAAAGGGTTTCATATGGGGATAGAGTAGTCTCATGAAATATCATGATAGTCATAATCATAATCTAAAGAGTAGTCAATTCTTCAAGATAGATTGGTGATTGTGCAATCATTCATTTATTGTTTTGGACATTTCAAGCTATGTTTTCCTAATAGATGGTCAAGTATAGAACAACAACACTTAGAAAATATAGTCTAGAGAGATTGTAGTCTACAGTAAAGCCAGTAGGCAGTCATACCTAGTACCAAATAAAATGACAGTAATCAAGTCTACTGAGTTAAAAAGAGAAGGGTATAAGTTTCTAAAAGGTCTTTTCAAACCTTAACAACAAATAACACGTTATTGTTGCAGCATTGTCAAAACCTGACAAGAACAACACCTAATAACCTCAAGAGGCATAGCAGTCATAGGGAAACTCATGTCAAATGTGCAACTCAATACAATAAATAATCTTAGTTTGTAGCCCTATAGCATCATAATGCAGTCCTTGACCAAGTATGCATACAAGAAACATCTAGTTCTATTAAGGCACAAGCATCAAAGTCAGAGGTTATGACAACTAGTCAAAAACATCAAGTACAAAAAGGTTAGTCTCAGTCACTAGAACACAATTTGCAACATGCATTAGGAGTTGTCCTCCTTACAAATAGTGCAACATTAAAAAGGTATTATCAAAGCTACAACTACAATTCAAAGAGGAAGCTTACAAAGATAGGGCAAAGCTAGGTACAGTCATAAGTCAAGGCAAATACATAGTTGAAACTCAGTCCAAAATAGTGAAGAAGTGCAACAAATGACATGAGAAGTCTAAAGAAGTATTATAGCAATCATGAGTCAAGGATTAATGAAGAGATTTTTGCATCCATGATACAATCCTTAAAAGCATCCATGATATAATCTCAAACACACTTTTTACCATTCTCTTGGTGATCATGCCCAATTGTGTATGTCTCTCTTATGTATGAAAATGGCATTTTGCAGCTTTCCATTGATGATGTATTTGAGATGTCTTTGATTTAGATATGGCATGAGCTTAGTCATAGAGTGAGACTAGGGAGTTGGACCATCTCAACCATGGTGCACCTGCATATGTATATAGTTTTGTGTATTTATTAAAGATTTTCATTTAATTTTAATAAACTAAAGAGCAATATTCATGACTTACAAGTAATAAAAAAAAATTACAAGGATGAGGCATATTCATTACTAACAAGTAATAAAAAAACTTACAAGGATGAGGCATATTCATAGCTTTTGTAGTCCTACCTTGGATATCAACACTAGAAGCAACTCATATTGTTCGTGTACAGACAAGACAATATGGGAGATCATATACCCAGCAACTTGTGGTGTTGTTGTTCATGTTGGCTCTGTTGGACCCTACAATTAAGATTCAATATACATTATTCAATAAGATTAACTATGCAACATAATGAAATATTGAAAAGTGTGTTATCTTGTTGAGCTTCGCTTGGTTTCGAGAATAGTTTAATATTCTCTACTTAACAAGGCCAACCATGTGAAGGTGGAAGCTCATTTGGCCCCTCCCCCCCCCCTAACATCACTCTAAATTCCCCGTTAACATCTTATAACATTCATTCATTCTTTCTTTCTACCATTAATAAAATATAGCATTCATTCATTAATATCACATAACGTTAATTAACACATAACATTGATTAACATTAATTAACATGCAACATTCATCAATATTAATTAACACATATCATCCATAACCATTAATTAGCACATAATTACATTCGCTAACACATAAAAATCAATCATTATCAAATAAGTTAGATTACAATCATTTCTTTCTTTGTTTTTTCTTTGAAGCTATGAAAAGACTAAGTGGAACATCGGTTTCTTCATCATTTCCCCCCTCTACAGATGTTCTACCAACTGCTCGTGACCTTGATGTATGCCTAGTCCTATACTGAGGATGAGGACACTGAAGCGAAGGGGGGTTCTCTGCAATAACAAATAAATGGGTTAAATTCAAAAAAAAAAAAAATTATTGTTACAAGTATTTCATTAATTTAGAGAACATAATTGTTGTGCTCTTTACCTGATGGGGCCACATCATTTTGTGTAGGCTCAACCTCAACATGTTGAACACCCTCTAGATCATCCGGAGTTGAAATACTAAAGGTTACATTAATGTTGAACACCAATTGCAATTATATTTGTTTAAAGCAATAGCAGTTGTCCTCTTTACCTGAGTGGGGAACATCACGTTCTTGATGTTGTGTACCCAGATCTGCTCCACTTGCTCACCACCGACTACATGCTCTAAAATATTAACAAAAAAGGTTACATTAATTACTACTCTAATTACAAATTAAGATGTTTAATTGTATTAATAGCTAAATAAATAAATTTGAATAGCAAATGAATACCTCCACTACTAGGATGCACATCCCGACCTTCATGTGTAGGTGGTGTTTCACAATTAGCAGGTTGCATTCCAATGACATGCACATTGTTATCATTGCTTGCTTATTTAAAACAAATATAGTCACTTTATGTTGGAACTCAACATCAATTAGATTATTGGTAAAGTATTCAATTTGAAACAACTTCCATTTAGCATATTTACTTGTGTGATGGATGCACTCGAATGTTGTGTATTCCCACTCAATTCTCATAGTTGATCAGCCATAGCTGAATAGCCTTACTAGTAGGCAATTCTCTTGTCATCTTCTGTGGGTGCTCTATTGAATTCAGAGCCCTGCATTTTTGCTTGGTACCGTGAATTTTGCTTGCATTTTTGATAAAAAAAAAAAACGTTTGCAATTTATTAATATTTTGATGCAATATTTCGTTTACATAAGATACTTACAATTCGTGCAACAAGTTTCATGTAACCACCAAAGCCAAGTTTGTGTTGCCCATGCTTTTCTTACCTTGCCTTGGTTGCCTTTGACATGTCACTCAGTCTATAAAAAGTTTGAAATATGTTAGATTATATAAATATAAAGAGTAATTAATTAGTACATAATTACATTCTTAATAGTATCCCATACCTTCTTCTGGCGTCTAGTGGTGTATTTCCTTTTTTCCTTTCAATTCTCTCCTTGGCATCCAAAATCAGGTCCTTCCACTCCCTCTTTGGAATCATGGGGGGACCCTCATACTTTAGGTTCCTCTCCAAATGGGTCTTGTATTGCTCCCTCACATACTTTAGATATGTGCCAGCTTTTTCAAGGAGCTTGGTTTTGTCAAAGGTGTCATTTCCAAACCACTCAACCATTTGGTTTGTCAATTCATCTTTTAACCTTTTTTCTTGGCCATTCCACCTTTTAAAGCAAAAACAAACCTGTTAGATTCAGAAATGAACTGAAGCTACATTTATTACACTTCAAGAAATGGATCAAAGGAAAACTATTCTAGCAATGATATGAAATCAAAAGTGGATTAGGGTTAGTTCACATATGATGTACCACCTTTTACGTATGGTGGGCCCAAATATCTGCAATGCAATGTCACTAAGATGTTTATAGAAAATATCATTGCCTGCAAAAAATTCATGGGATCATTAGTCCAAAACGAGTGATCATAAAGTAAATTACAATTAGAGTATATATAATAATACTTTTAAAGTACCTGGAACCTTTTGTATCTTTAAGGGAATCATTTCTTCGTCGTTCACCACCAATGTGGCCTGCAACGTTCCCGTACTAGCAATATGATAAAATCCAAGAAATGATGGCATGTTATCAGCAGTAGTCGCCTCTGGCACATCTTGATGTGCATCTCCTCTTGCAAAAAATGAATCGACTATGAAATGGCATTAGAATTCAAGAAAGAATGCTTGAAGGGAAATAAACACATGACAGAAGATAGAGCAAAAGAGGGATCTACCAACAGTGGGCAGGCCAATATGATGTGCACTAGAGGATGTTTGCATACTACGTGTTGCTAACATTGCAGTCGGCAATACAGGTGGGGGTAACCTCTGATGAGGTAGCGACGACATTTGCACAGTAACATTGACAGCACCTAAAGAATAATACATTAAATATATCAAACATTAAATATATGAAAAGTGCAAGAATTGTAAACAAGGATGAACCTTTATTTTTAAAATTGACAGTATCAAGTATGATGTGTTTTGGGTACGCAGAGTGATACACCAAGCAAGTGATAATACAAGAAAATTGTCATCACCTAAAGATCCTGCAACACCCTGATCGTGGGAACGACTTTGATGAGGGCGGATAAATTGTTGTAAAAATAATATGTACATATTTTAGTTAATGACATAAAAGAGAATAAAATATAAACCATTATTGAACTTTTGTTATAATTAAAGCTTTCATTACTACTTACTTGCAAGTTTTCTGATGTCCGAAGCAATAATTCCACCCTCTCTCGTATCTCATCAGTGATAGGATGCACGGCTACCAAAGCAACAATCTCTTTTCTAATTTTTATAAGAGGCATTTTAAAGAATTTCATAAGGTTTGTGGGATCTTCAGGGTCATCATCGCTTAACCCTAATGATTCCACATCCCTAGAAAGGTGCTCAGGTACTGCAACTCCCTTTCCCTTTCCCTAAACATCCATCTGTGTCAAGAATATCATTAACAATTACAAAATTAGTATAAATCACTAAAAAAAAGAACATAATAATGTAACAGTTTGCTTCTATCTAATTTGTACAATTACAATGAGGTTTACCTGCTTGGTAGAAGTGTTGCAAGCTACTTCTCTGTCTAAGATATGTGATGGATCCATGTCGGCCTGTGACAAAGAAAAAATATAAAAAATGTTAGCAAAATTAAGCCAATAGACTTAGCAAAAAAACTTCATAATAAAATGGTATATTGGATTCATTAATTGGAGGTTGGTTAATTTAAATGGTATATAGTATGTACCACCCCCATGATATTAACTTTGTTTGTATCTATACGATTCAAATTGTAATCGATTAGAAGCTCTTCGCCTGCACTTATTGATTTTATCACACATACAAATACACGATTTCCCTCGCGCGCCTCAAATATGCAATTGGGTTGTTTATTAGTTGACCTAAGTCGCGTACTATTTATAAAACCTACAATATTCCTTGTTGCTTTTGGCCAACCATCAATGTATACAACCACTCGTTTACTTTGATCATTATCTTTCTGTTGTATATAATTTGCTGACAGTGCATACCTACGCATACTTTTTTTATATTTAACAATCTGCATCCAATGATTGTAATTGTAACAAGGTCCAACAAACTCCATCAATTCTGCAACTCTATTGTGACAGACCTTTATGTCATCCATGGAAAATAAGCCTAAACCATGTAACGACGAAGGTGTTATGCGATATATCCTATCGTTAACACAAAAATCGGTGTTTATTAGAGGAAGTTCCTTGGGCACCCATTGTTTCTGTAGATGTATGTACCTTAGTGGCACCCGTTCTTTTGTTTGTCACAGTCCAGGAAAACGGTGTCTACTCAAGCCTTGAATAATTGACTAGAAAGATTTTTAATTCCTTTTCTTTTTCCTTCTGATTTTATCACTGTCACTTCCATCCTTCGAGTCAGATGCCTTCGCCCTTTTATTTCTTCTTGTTTTTTCATACTCATTGTCATGCTTTGAATTATTTTTCTTTCTTGGTGACTCCTTACTGCTCTCACTGTCAGTTTCACTCTCAAAATCTGAGTCTGATGTAGTAGAATTTGACGAACCTGATGAACTAGAAGAATTGTCATTAGAGGTAGATTCATCTGACTCAAGGGTAGACTTTTGCTACTGCATTACAAGCCTTGGCATATTCTTCAAATACTCACGTAAACTCTCAGTGATACCACCAAGACCAATAGAAGTAAATAAATTGATAGAAAACCATGAATTTTTGGGATTGTCCTTTGGAGAAATTGAATCAAAAGACTCTTGCATTGTTGGATCGTTCAACCTTTCATTAAGCAACAATATACCAAGCTACTCTGCTAGCTCCTGCAAGAGAATCTTTATAAAAATACGGGAAGAGGAAGTAGTATCTTCCTCTGTCAGATGTATATAAGCAAGACAATGCCATGGAAGAGCATCTATGCCAAGTAAATGGGCAAAAAACTTTGCAACATTACGCAGTTTATTTGTTTCTAGTCTGTGTATCATAGAATATTATTGTACAAAACACTTATCAAAAAATTCCTCATAAATTTTATTGATCATACAGAATCTTTGCCCAAGAAGACCATAATAATGAAGGTATGTTCTATCTTGACCAGGTTCAAGCTTGATCTTTAGTAGCTTATGACCAGCTTCCTCAAAATCAACACTTGACATGATTGTCAAATAAAATGTACATCTTAAATTGACCAAGTTTGTCTTTGTCTCTTCCTGTATTCTCAGTGCTTCCTCACCTTCCTCTTCTTCATCATCATCATCATCATCTGAATCATCACCTGAATCATTCTCCCCTTCTGCTTCATCTGAAGAAGCATCTCCAAGGATATCTTTCTTCAGTTTTTCATAGGTAGCCTCATGCTCTAAGAAATCAGGATCTCTCTTGAAAACATCCAAACCAGCATCTTGATCAAGTTCATCTTCTAGGAAAACTTCATGTGTTAAGTGATTTGGATGCATAGCTGGATGACCCTCAAACTTAGCTTTGCAAATTGCAAAAAGGCCTTCAATTAAAAACTATACTCATTTGTCAATTTCCCCCTCATGGAGAATACCTATAAATATTTCAAAAATCCCATAGAGACCTTTGGGTGAAAGGTCTTGCAACAAAGAACCACATTCTTCACGAACCCAACAAGAACCTCTACATTGTCATCTATGGGGTTCTCTAGTAAAAGGGTGAGAAGTTCCAAGGCAATGATCTCATGTGCAACTTGTTGATTCACTAAATGAGCTATGAATTTGGCTGCTGCTATCAACATGTGCTTGTCATTGCATTTGTATGCCCTCTTAAGATGCAAAATAATTCTTCGCAAAAGCAGATTGCCAACTTCAGGAAATTTTGTATTTTCCACAGCAACCAACGCAGCAAAAACATCTATAAATCCAGGGGATGCCATTTGGGATTTCATACAGGACCTACAAAATAGACCCCTCCCACAGATGAGATTCTCTGCAAACAACTCTGGAATGATGTTCTTGATGTTAGATGCATTTACCTTGTTTACTAACCCATTGATACTCTTCCGAAGGGCATCCCATGTCATGCGCTGGTATTCCACACTGCTCTTGTCTTCCACATCTTTCATCATTTGAGCCAGCTTAAATGGGGGAATGTAAACACCCCCACTTCTTCCAACACCCTTCTCAGCTCCTCTTACAACACCTTCGTCATTCCCATTCTGAGATGGAGCAGACACAACACTAGAAGTTTTCACTTCCACTACCTCTCTATCCCTCTTGTTTCCAGAAGCCCCTTTACCACTTAATTCGTGCTTATTTCTGTACATAAACCCATCAGGAAGCATGAGTTTTTGCATATAAGCTCGCCCAAATATTTTACAGTTATTTTTCATTAAGATTCCCTTAGGAGTTGGCAGATCCTGCTTCCATACTTTGATTTTGTTTTCTCAAAGGACAATCCTAAAAATCCATGCATTGCAAACAACTTTTTACACCTTTGTTGGTTGTGGTGGTGTCACAGAGAGTTTACATCAATAAATGAAGAACATGCCAATGCTTTTAATGCAACAGTAGAAGTCTATCTCTTATTCAATATCTCTAGTGAAACCCCCATGATCTTTTGTTGGAGTAGAATTTGTTATATTCTAGAAAGGGTCTTGTCCTTTGTTGATGGGATATTCATGTACCTCAAGAAATAACTTTTGTTTTCTCCAACAAGAAGTGGAACTAAATGAAGATCTAGCACCATGAAATGAATCCTCAAAAGGATTACTATAGTTAGTTTTGGTAGATAATGATCTGGGTAAAATACTAATGTGGCTTTAGGAAACATTATGTACTAGCTTAGCATACTCTAACAACTTTGGTGCGACATGCTACATCCAATTAAGTCTCCATCGGTTTCTCTATTGTGTTTATGGATTGGGATTCAATGTACTCTTTTTATACACAAATTTTACTTTCAACTGAGGAGGTTTGTATGTACTTACTTGTCTTTCGATTGTATCCCTATTTCAAGAATTTCTTCTATCAACAAATCATTTGTTGTAAGTTGTACAAGTGGAAGCTTGAACATGCCTTCCATGCTAGCCTTGTTAATACGTTCAACACCATCTTGTGCAACAAATCTTTAGAACTCCACTATTTCATCATAGAGTGAGTAGTAGGGACAATCTAGGACACTTACAGAGGTTTTGCAAGAGATATAAATAGACCTAAATATTATGGCTTAATAATGATCAATAGGTAAATAGATAAGAAATTCTCAATATCAAAATGACTTTCTCAATTGTCTTTACTAGAAATGGATAGATCTGCTAATAATGGCTTTATGACTTTATGTCAACTTTAGACTCAATCCAAGAAGAGCAAGAACTAATATGCGATATCTATATTTATGATCTATATAATATAACAATCCCATTATTATGTTTCCATGCATCTATACCACAACACAAACATCATGCTAGTATTCAACCATAGAAATTGATATCCTAATTATAGAATGTGAAATATGCACATAACTATGAATAAAGATTAAGAAAAGCAAAGAAAGATGCTTATTGCAAACATAAATGACTAATGGACAAGAATTGAATTCATTGTAGATAGTTTTGAATATCAAATTCATCTATTTGTGTGCATTTAGTAACTTGTGTACTTGTGGCCAACCATTTATCTCTTTCATAAATTAAACACTTATTAATAACATTAAATGGCTAAGTAATTATGTTTTAGTTGAAATTGAAAATAAAATATTTTATTTCAGGACAGCTCACACTATTCCCTAAAATATTTTAGACTCTCAGTTTTGTTAGTAGTGGTTTGATGTCTTTGGAGCTGATCATTGCATTTCTTTAGTTATGTTTGCCAGCGTACTCCTAGCCTGTGCCAAAATGGGAGCTTTGGAACAAGGTATGGACATCCATCAAAGCATAAAAGATAGAAGAATTTTGTCAGATGTAGTTGCAACTGCTCTGTTAGCATGTATGCAAAATGTGGAAGCATAGACAAGGCACGGGAACTGTTTGACGGATTGCCTCAAAGAAATGTGGTTTCCTGGATTGCAATGATTGTCAGATATGCACAAAATGGATTTGTTGAGAAGGCCTTAGAAAATTTTAAGCAAATGCAATTGGCAGGTGTAAAGACAAATTCCATGACCATTGCCACTATCCTCCCTGCCTATGCCAAAATGGGAGATTTGGAACAGGGTATGGAAATTCATCGAAGCATAAAGGATAGAGGAATTTTGTCAGATGTTGTAGTTGCAACTGCCCAGGTAGACATGTATGCAAAATGTGGAAGCATAGACAAGGCACGTGAACTGTTTGATAGAATGCCTGAAAGAAATGTTGTCTCGTGGACTGCAACGATTGCTGGATATGCACAAAATGGATTTGTCGAAAAGGCTTTAGACACTTTCAAGCAAATGAAATTGGAAGGCATAAAGCCAAATTCCACAACCTTTGCTAGCATCCTCCCTACCTATGCAAAAATGGGAGCTTTGGAATAGGGTATGGACATCCATCAAAGCATAACGGATAGAGGAATTTTGTTAGGTGTTGTACTTGCAAATGCCCTAGTTGACATGAATGCAAAATGTGGAAACATGGACAAGGATCATGAATTGTTTGATACGATGCCACAAAGAGATGTGATCTCATGTGAACAATCAACACGTGCACATATGGGAGGAAGGGATTGCTTCTACAAAATTGAACGCTCACTCCTCAATCACAGTTCTATGGTTTTACAAGATTAAACTAGGGCAATTAACCACCACATGTATATTTTTTGCAACATGAAATTAAAAACTAGGGCAATTTGCATCTACCTCCTGCGCAGGATTGCAAGCAATGCCACAAATTCCTTCGATGCGGGTTTGATGTTCTTGGGGGTTGAAGTCGCCATGAACGCCTACGCGGGATTGCAATGCACAAATGAATTCCCCTCTTCTTCTTTTTTAAGTAATGGTCATTGTCATCGGAATTATGACGAACTTGAGCACTTTTTTGAAGAAAAGAAAATTCTCATTGCTAATGCCTTCTTTGTCAAAACCAAATGGGAAATTGTTGTCAGAATTACGACGAATGTGGGCATTTTTTCAAAAAAAAATCAAATTTGGCCACAATATACCTTCTTCGTCGGAAACCTCAGTCGGAAATCTAGTCCAAATGTATTAGTGGTAGCTATTAAGGAAGAGATATCAAACTAGAAGGCATTAGTATCTAGGATGGATAACTCTGATGATTGGATCATTGATAGTGGTTGTTGATATCATATGACCAGTGATCGGAGTAGATTTCTTTCCTTGAAAGAATTTGATGGTGGTGTTATTAGATTTGGCAATGTCTCACCCTGCATGGTTAAAGGTAAAGGAGTTATTTCTCTTAATGGGAAGAGCAGTGTAGATGATGTCTACTGGGTTGAAGGACTAAAGCACAATCTTTTGAGTGTGGCACAACTCAACGACAAAGGATACCCACTGGAATTTAAAAATGGTATGTGCAAAATCTTTGACAACAAAGGTGAATTGATTGCAACTGAGAAACAAACTAAAGGTAACCTGTTTCATCTTAATTCTAAAGTTAGCAACTGTTTTATTGCAAAATTAGATGATAGATGGTTTTGGCATAGGAGATTTTGTTATATAAACTTTGATAACATTGTTAAAGTGAGTAAGTCCAAGGCAGTGAGAGGTTTGCCTTAGTTAGACAAACTGGTTAATGCTCTTTGCAAAGAATGAAAATTAGGAAAGATGACTTCTTCAACTTTCAAAAGCAAATCCTTTTCAGCAGAGCACTTATTAGATTTGGTTCATATAGATCTTTGTGGACCAATAAGAACAAAAAGCATTCAAGGTGACAGATATTTTATGATTCCCACTGATGATTGCTCAAGGATGATGTGGGTCACATTTTTGAAGGATATGACTGAAGCTTTTGGTAAGTTCAAGGAATTCACGGCCTTAGCTGAGAAAGAGAGTGTTAAGAAGATGAAATGTATCAGGACAGATCAAGGCAGTGAATGGTATAGTAGAAAGGAACAACTGGTTAGTTGTTGAAGCTAATAGACAATGTTGATACAAGGAGGTGTAGCAAAAACCTTTTGGAGAGAAGTTGTCAGCACAACTGTCTACACAATGAACCAGGTTCTGGTAAAGAGAGGTAAGGAAAAGACTCTTTATGAATATTGGTATGGAAGACCACCTGATGTTAGCTATTTTAAGATATTTGGAAGAAAATTTTTTATTAAGAGAGATTATTATATTAGCAAATTTGAAGCTAAAAGTGATGAAGGTATATTTCTTGGCTATTCCACCAAGAGTAAGGACTACAAGTGTTTTAACAACCAAACACAGAGAATTGTTGAGAGTGTTGATGTTTGAGTGGATGAATTTCTTGAAGTCTCAGAAGGAACCAGTTCAGAGAAAAAGGATGAAGATCCTTGCATTTTGTTTTTGGAACCAGAAACTATGAAATCTGAAACCAACAAATAAACTATGAAATATGAACTGACAAAGAAAATTCAGATGCACCAGTCTAACCTGAATAGATAAATTTAGAAGAAGATGATGACAACGAAGAGGTTGAACCTAAAGATAATGATCATGTTATTCCTGGATATGTGATACTGAATCACAATCCTGAGCTGATTATTGGAGATGAGAATGTTGGAGTGCTAACCAGAAGAAGAATCAAAGAGAATTATTGCATGATCTCCACCATTGAACCAAGAACTACTAAGGAGGCATTTGGTGATGATTATTGGGTTAAAGCTATGGAGGAGGAATTGGATCAAATTGAGAAGAACAACACTTGGACCCTTGTACCCCGGCCGGTAAATAAGAATGTTATAGGTACTCAATGGGTATACAGGAACAAGTTGAATGAAGATGGTGTTGTAGTTTGCAACAAGGCAAGATTAGTCTGCAAGGGTTATGCGCAAGAAGAAGGAGAAGATTATAGTGAAACTTTTGTACCAGTAGCAAGACTAGGAGGTGTCAGAACTTTACTTGCATTTTCAGCCCATAAAAAGTTCAAGGTATATCAAATGGATGTCAAGTCTGCATTTTTGAATGGGATATTGGAAGAAGAAGTATACATAGAGCAGTCAAATGGTTATGCTTTGACTGATGAGAAAGACATGGTATGCAGATTGCATAAGGCTTTATATGGATTAAAGAAAACACCCTGAGCATGGTATGAAAGGCTTCATACACATCTAATGAAGATAGGATTTCTGAGAACCAGTGATGACAGTAACATATATCTCAATTCTGAAGGAGATGAAATACTGGTCAGTGAAGTATTTGTTGATGATATTATATTTGGAGGTAATGATGTCATGAGCAACAGTTTTGCGGATGAAATGAAAAATGAGTTTGAAATGTCTTTAGTAGGGGAAATAAAAAAAATTCATAGGCTTGTAGATATAGCAAATGAAGAATGGTATCTTCATTACATAGTCTAAGTATGTGAAAGAGGTTTTGAAGACATTTGACATTAGTGACTGTAAACCAGTTGGGACACCAATGGTTATAGGTTGTAAGTTGTCCAAGGAAGATGAATCTAAGTATGTTGATGAGAAGGAATACAAGTCAATGATTGGCAAATTGCACTATGTTGTTCACAGTAGACCGAACATAGCCCATGCGGTTGGCATAGTTGCTAGATTCCAGAAGAATCCTAAGGAGACATACCTGATAGAAACCAAGAGAATCTTTAGATACCTAAAAGGTAGTGTTGATTATGGATTATGGTATCCATATAGAGGAAACTTTGATTTGAAGGCATACACAGATGTTGATTGGGCAGGAAATGTTGATGACTGGAAAAGAACAACTGGTGGAGATTTTTTTCTTGGAGGAAGGCTTGTTTCATGGAGTAGTAAAAAGCAGAGTTGTACTTCACAATCTACTCCTGAAGCTAAGTATGTTGCAACTTATATGAATTGCACACATGCTATTTGGATGAGGCACATTTTGGAAGGTTTTAAGATGAAGATTTCAGAACCTATAAATATTTTATGTGACAACACAAGTTCCATAGATATTTCCAAGAATCTTGTTTTACATGCACGAACCAAGCACATTGAATTTAAGTATCATTTCTTGAGGGAAAAAGTTCAGAGAAAATATGTTATCTTAGAGCATGTTTCTACCAAGGAGCAACTTGCAAATATTTTTACCAAACCTCTACCTAAGACTACTTTTGAGTATCTTAGAAGTTAGCTATGGGTTGTCCCTCTTTGTGAAGTTAGTTAAACATGATGTTGACTGCATCAGTCCCTGAAACACTTGCAAAACTTTACAAGGGTTGATGTAGAAGTGAATGTATTCCATAGGGGGAATATCAAGTTGCAGTATGTTGTTGATGCACAATGAAATTTAACATTACATGTTTTAATTTTAATTTGGTATTGTTGTCAAAGAGGGAGAAGAATTATGTGATTATGGAAAGAAAAACCAGTGACAGACTGAAGACAGAGAGAGCATGTGAATACTTGGTAATGTAAACCAGGATTCCTATTCCCAATCACAACAACAAAGCAATGGTGTTGATAATTGTATTACCATTAATGCCAAAGGGGGAGATTGTTGGCATTTTCATTAAGATTGCATTAATGATATGTTATGTTGTCATTGATGTCAATTGAACTAGTAATGATATTAATGATGTTGCTGATATTGTTGTTATTATTGATATTGTCTTATAACCGATAGAAAGAACTTTGCAAAGGTTATTGCAAACCGGTATGTAAGTTTGTGAGTTGAATAGGTAATCAGAGTAAAAGGTTAAACCCTTTCTATGTTATGTAACTAGTAAACCCTACCAGTTCTTTTTGTTAAACCCTAACCGATTAAGGTTGTTGAATTAGTTATGTTGGTTTATGATCTGATGTTGAGCAGTAATGATGGTGACATCTATGGTCATTGTAAGACAAGTTCAAAATGTTTTGGCATGATTGTTTGTCTAGGGAATGAGAAAAGTGTATTACATCTAATGCAAAATGTGTAATGAGTTACTGAGCTCGATGAAGTAGTAATCAAGGAGCGGTTGAGGTTTTCTTGATTGATGTGTAGAGATTGCTATAAAATCCAATGGTCATGCTTGTATAGACTTATTTGTAATCTCGATGAGAGGATTATATTTTTGTTGTGTTACCAACCTAATTGATTTGTATTTAAGGTTGATGGAGATTTTTTGTTAAGTAGGCAAGAGTTGGCAGAAATCAGTTGAGTGTGTGATTGTCGAACCGGAGAATGAGTCTACAGTTTGAGTAAAGGTAGATGGAAGCTTAAATGGATCTGATCAAGAAAATGTAGTGCTATTCAGACAGATCAAGAAACTCCTATTTTTTTCTAACAATTACAACAAAATTGAAATCCCCTAACCAAGTAAGCTCTAACAAGCTTAGTTAATTATTAAATCCTCTAACAAGGTGGTCCATTAGATTGGATTTTCAAATCCTCTACTGAGGTTACTCCTTATAGGGTATTTGCTTCTAAGAAGGAATTTCTAGTCAATCCCTTAATGGAGTGATTCCTAACAGGATCCATTCTTAACAGGACTTTTGTAAAAGCTTTAACAGGGTTGGCTCCTAACAGGGTGAACTTCAGAATAGTTCAGATATTATCTTGTGAGTCTCATCTCATAGTGGTTTTTACCTATTTGGGTTTTCCATGTATAAATACTTGTGTCATGTGGTGAGTGTTTTTTTTGTTATGATCGTATGGTTGAATTGATTAACTATTTTTGATAAGGCATGATAATCGGAAGCATTGAGAAATGAAGCATTTGGATGTTTACAAGTTAAATATTGTTTACTGTTAAGTTTCTATAACAGTCAACTGGTATTCTTATGAGTATTGATCTTGACAGTGGTATGTTTGAATTTGAGTTTGGGAAGTTTGTATCAGTCTTTCTATTTACTGATTCACCACCCCCCTTCTCAGTAATCTACCAGATACTTATTCTTTCATTATACCATCAAAAAGATCTTCAAGTAACACCTTCTTTGTCAGATAAGACCCGCTTCTGATCCTTAAAACTTCAACAACACTTCATTATAGAACTTCTCTAAACACCGCACAATCTCATTCACAATATTCGCTCATGAATTCTATCTTTACACACATATCGACTTTATACCTCATCACACTTTTTATAAATATTTACATTTAATCATCTACAACCTTGGAACAATTTCCTAGGTTCAATGAATCTAGATAAATTTACATCGCACACTTTACATATGTCGGCCATCGACATAACAAAACAAAACTTGTGTCGTTTTAAGGATTTAAGTGACTATATCACTACTGGTTAGGTGTTCTGCTAGTTGGTTTTCTCTGTACATTAAATCTCACTCATCCAGTTGAATCTATCAATGTGGTTGAAAACATAGCTCCAAATACCTGTCACCAACATTGTTGTAAAACCGTATCATCCAACTCTTCATGAATCGCATGTACCGGTTGTCGGAATGCAACTTTGTCTCAAACTACTAGTTGAGATCCTAATTACTATTAAGGTTCCCACAGATACTGAGAAGGGGGGGTGAATCAGTATCTAGCCGGTAATAATAATTTCTTAAGTTGAAACATGCAGAACATAATATAACAGTGTACCGGTATGCAAGAAATAATGCAATAAACAGAATCAAGAATATCCACATGAAAAGTACACCATAGCACAAGATGTTTAATGAGAAACCCAGTGTGGGAAAAACCTCAGTGGGATTTGTGACCCACAATATTCACTCACTGGCCAATAAGTATTACTTACAATAGGGCCTGCACATGCAGGAAGGCCAACTGCCTAGAGCTCACTACTCAATGGGAAGTCACACTGACTTACAATAAGGATTATATTAATCCAATGACTTGTACTACTTTATAATAGCATCTTCAATGCCAGATTTAGTACTAGTTCTTGCTTTATTCTTTACATATACCCTTGACCTATAATTCGCACATTAGGTCTGCCTAATAATTTCCTTTATGCTTCTTCATTCTTTTTTTTAAATGTCTACAATGATCTCCTTTATATACAAGAGTCATTTTACAATTTGCCAAGTCGTCTTACAATAATAAACAAAATATTACATAACAAAAATCCTATCGGCCTCTGTGCCGGTATACATCTTTTCTTCTGTGCTGGTGCTAGTGTCCTTGTTGATGCCGGTGCACTATCTTGCCTATGTAATACTTGTCGGTATGATGTCTTGCCAATGCCATAGGATTGCAAGGTTGCCATCAATGACAAAACCTTCAATCACATACAATATCTCATTGGAGTGTCCATATGCCAACAATCTCCCCCTTTGGCATTGATGGCAACACTCATGAGAAATTTCAAAAAAAGTATCCAAAAATGTGTAGTCCAAAAATGTTTACCAAAAATGTGAGAGCTCCCCCTGAGCATATGATTCCTATGTTTTGAACTTTCTCATCCCACTACTCCCCCTTTGGCATCAATGACAAAGGTTGTCAAGATGTCAGTAGAGTTTGTAGTTTCATCTATCCATATCCTCAACCCTGTAGCTGGGTAGTTATTATCTAAAAAAGATCTCCCAAAATTAAGTTTAAACTATCCATAAATTTCTTACTGTCTTTTATTGCTCTCTCAGTTCTTTTTACTGTACCGGTGAGATGCTGCAAATGCTCTGCTGGTGTTTTGCTGCCTTGTGTTAATGCCTCTGAGATTTCCTTCCGCAGAGATGCTAAATAGTCAAATCTTGGACTCAGTTTAGATCTCAAATGCTTTGCCTTGTTTATTATTCTCTCTTTCTCTCTTTCTAGTTTGAGTAATTCTTCCTCAAAATTTGCTATCTGCTCTTCAAAAATTGGTAATGAATCTGGTGAGTTGACAAAATTGTCTGCAAGTTTATTTATCTCATCCTGTGCCTTGCTTATTTTCTTGTCAATATCTACAGTTAAAAAGTTTGTTTTACATGTATCTTTATATAGATTTTTGTATTCTTTCAACAAACTACATAGTTCTGGTAGAAGTGTGTCAAAATCTCTATTACACTTCTTTATTTCCTCATCAAAGAATTTTTGTTTCTCTTTCTCTACTTTATCCTTTACTAATTCTTCCTTTATTTTCTCAATGTTTTCAGAAATATATTTACACAATGTATCCAATTGTCCTAAAGAATCTTTATTATCTATGTTACAGTTTGGAGCTATTACCTTCAAAATTGGTATAGAATCATCTATTGCTTTATAAGCCTGTGAACTGCAGTCAGTTATTTTCTTAATGGAGTCAAGTAGTACCTCAGTCATATTTGTTGACTTAAATGTTGATGATGATCCAATAATCTGAGTACCAGTGGAAGTAACCATGCTTGTATTGACCTCTGGCAAGTCAGTTTGTGTCTACATTTCTTTTAGCACTGGTTTTTCCACTTCACTACTTACCGGTGGCACTGTTTCCTTACGAACCTGTTCTAGAGCCTTTAGCTCTATTGGTTTCTCTGTATGTTGTGTTGTCTTTGTCTGTGCCTCAGTCTCTACCTTTTTCTCTGTGTCCTCTGCTAGTTTCTCTATTTCCCCTGCTACCAGAGGCTCTTTAGCCATATCTGACTTGTTAGTTGTATCTTTATCAGCTATTATGTTGATCTTTTGGGTATCAACATTTATAGTATATAGGACTTCAGAATTAGGATTGCTATCCTCTACATCCATAACTTCTGCTACCGGTTGATCTTCAGTAGTTGTAATTTTCACAGGTGGGGGTAGGTTGTCTTTAACTTTTATGCTTGGTGGTCCACCAACTTTGCCTTTCCCCTTGTCCCTATCCTTCTGATATACCTTTATAGGCTTAGGTTTCTTGTATTCTTCTTGTTTTTCCTTGTCAACCAGGAATATATCCCAACCATCTTCTGTTTCCTCTGTTACTTCAGTAACTCTTCCTGCCATCAGTGAAATATGTCGGTGTTCAGTAGAGAATACTGACCGGTTTGCCTGAGCAATCAGATCATCAATTTCCTTGGGAGAGTTTACTGGATATACAACTAGTTTCTCTATTTTTATTTTCTTATCTAATTCTATCACTGCTTGTCTTTTGGCCTCAAGTCTTTTGTACAAATCATCAGGAATTTCATTTGCTACTTCCATCAAAAATTTCTTGTACATGTCCATATGCAGTATCACACTTTTCTCAACTTGCTCTTTCTCATCAGCAGATAGAGTGTCATAAATTTTTCTTATGTTTTTCAGTTTTCCTTCCTCTATGATTTCATTTAACAATATATCTAGAGGTGCCAAGTCACGATTTGTCCTTTTCTTTTTCTTTGGTGTTAGCTTCTTCTTGGGTGTGACCTTTCTAACTGGAGATCTCCCTGCTTGTTGCTTTTGCCTTGTCCTTCTAGGTGAAGGAGTGGTTGCCGGTGAGGGATCTCTTTTTCTAACAACTCTTTTAAAAGTTGTTGGTATGTCACCTTCCGAAGAAGTACCTACCGGTGATAGAGGAGCTTTAGGTTGTGGAGCTGCCAACTCATCTTCTGTTATGCTGGTTTTCTTTAGTACATCTTCCTTAATGGCCTTTGCTTGCCTAGATCCTTTCCTTACAAATGCCTCAACCTTCTTTACTCTTTTCTTTGATTGTATTTGGCTTTCTATAGTCTTAGCACTACCAAATACTTCTTCCTTGGGTTCATTGGGGGCTTCCAGAAGTGCTTTAGCATAAGTTTCAACTATGTGATCATTTGTCTCATAGCCCATCTCGGTTACCCAAATTGTCCTTGGGATGATCGCTTCCATCCAGATTTCATCTTTCTTAATAACAAAGCATATATCATCTTTGTATTTGTCTACTATTTTCTGAGATTACCTTATTCTTTGCTTCATTTTGGTCTTCAATGCTTTGAAAAAGTCATGAATATTGTTCTCCTTGTTCTCACCCATGGTATTGAATAGTTCAGTTAATTGTTTTCCTACTGGTATGTCATATCCAAGTTCTTTATAACCTATACCGGGAACCTATTTTGTTATGTGTAGCATTAGACATACTAACAGATTTCCAAATCTGAAAGTTCCTTTCTTATCCTTCTTTATCTTTCCAAGGTTGTCTATTAATTCATCCTTTAACCATTCACAGATGTCAATTTTTGCATTGTTTGTTACCATATCATAAGCACTCTTAATGCATAAACTTGAAACTGAGTTAAGTCTGTTGACATGAGTGGCTTTGTAACCTAATATCATACTTATGAATCTCACATTAATATCTTTTACATCATTAACCCTTAGAGATCTCTTATCGAATGTTACACTAGCTAGTTTTGTAACTAGGTCATTTGGAACCTTCTTGGTTTTATATGGTCTCTTATCGGTGGTCGGTAACCCTGTGACAACTTTCATAGCTTCCTTGGTGATCTTATGGATTGCATCTAGCCAGAAAAATTCTCCATGAACTCTTCTTAACACTATCCTAATCACATCCTTAGGGAATTTAGGAATGCTAAGGATTTCTATGAATCCTAGGGTTTCAATAAGCTTGTGTTCATCTTTAACATTGCCGGTATCATCACATATTACAGTTTTATACATGGTTTTAATTTCCTCATCTCCTAACTCTTCAATATTGTAGTGGATGTACATTCTAGGGTCTTCTGCATATACAACTCCTTTAGGGATTTGAGAAAATGCACCTAAGGTATCATCCTTCTTTGCTATCTCGGGGACTAACTGAAATACGGGCCTAGGTCTTTTGATTACTTCAACAACAGTAGGGTTTGCTATGTATTCAATTGTAGAGGTGGATGCCATGATTAAATACCTTTTGGAGTGTGCTTGCTTCTTTCTCGAAATGCCTTAGCTTAGAATCTTCGTGATCTCTGAAAATTTGAAATCACGATGAAATGAAATAGAGCCAAAACCTTATTTTTATAATGTCTTTTCGCCATCTACCACATTAATTGCATGCCAGTTAAGTATTCACTTAACATTGTTTGTCGGTAATAAGTAATTTTCAACTTCTTATCTCTAACCGAGGGAATAATTAGCATATGTTTCATTTGATTGCCAAACCCTCAAGTAAATTTTCTTCAATTAGATGAAGAACTTCCTACTGGTGGAGTACTGCTCTGTCTTGTCGGTGAGGCATCACTTTGTCCTACCAGTGAAGCATTTATTGGTTCTACCAGTGGAGAAGTATTCCCAATATTTAGATTAGCTTTTCTAATCCATTGCTTTGAGAATTCTTGCTTAACCTCTTCAACCTTTTCTGTACCTTTCAAGCTAGCACTTTTGTTGTCTATCGGTGTTCCTTTATTTCTACAAAATTTAGCAATATGCCCAATTTTGTTACATGCATAACAAGTTACATTATTCTTCTGAATAGCTTTCCCATAACCTATGCCAGTTTGTGTTTTGCATTGATTTGATAAGTGTCCAAATCTTCCACAAACATAACATCTCACATTCATTCTACAGTTTTCAAAGTTATGACCAACTTTATTGCATTTTGAACATTGACCGGTGGGTGTATTGATATTCTGATAATTCCTAGATCTACATTCATTTTCTCTATGACCATACTTATTACAGTTAAAGCATCTTCCATTGAATTTATAAGCATTAGGTTGTCTTACCGGTTTGCTGTGATCCTGAGTATTTGCAGTACCGGAGCTTTCACCAACTTCAAAGCCAATTCCATAAGTGTCACCTTTAGGTTTTTGATTCTTCAGCAAGGTACCAAGTTCCTCTGAGCTTTTCTTGAATTTTTCTTTGTGTTGATTTGTAGTTTCCAGTTCCCTTTCCAAGATTTATTTTTGTCTCATTAGTTCATTTGAGTCATTTTGAGTATGCATCAGATCTATCTTCAACATGTCATTTTCATAGCTAAGTCTTGTGTTCTCATTTGCTGCATTACTTAGTCTTCTGGTCAATTCTTCTTCATTCTTCTTCATGTCCTCAATCTCTTTGCAAAATATTATAGTCATATCCTGCATTTCATTTTTTGTTGTCATGATCTCTTGTTTCAACTTGCTTATCATGTCATTGAGTGATTCCTTTTCATCATTCTCATTTTGCAATTTTTCACAAAGTTCTCTTCTCTTATTTCTTGCAATAGTAAAATTTTCTTGAAGTTCCTAAATGATATCCTGAGCAGCTCTCAAATCATCTTCTAATTTGATATTTTTCAATTTCTCTACATCATAGTCTGTAAGAGCTCCTTCAAGTTGCTTCATCAGATTTTCCATCTTTACTAGTGTCAAGATCTTCCTCAAGCTGTTAGGCTTCTAAAAATAGAGGACACAGCTCTGATACCAATTGTTAGGGTTCCCATAGATACTGAGAGGGGGGGGTGAATCAGTATCTAACTGGTAATAAGAATTTCTTAAGTTGAAACATGCAGAACATAATATAACAGTGTACCGGTATGCAAGAAATAATGCAATAAACAGAATCAATAATATCCACATGAAAAGTACACCATAATACAAGATGTTTAACGAGGAAACCTGATGTGGGAAAAACCTCGGTGGGATTTGTGACCCACAATATTCACTCACTGGCCAATAGGAGAATATTACTTACAATAGGGCCTGCACATGCAGGAAGGCCAACTGCCTAGAGCTCACTGCTCAATGGGAAGTCACACTGACTTACAATAAGGATTATATTAATCCAATGACTTGTACTGCTTTATAATAGCATCTTCAATGCCAGATTCAGTACTGGTTCTTGCTCTATTCTTTACATATACCGTTGACCTATAATTCACACATTAGGTCTGCCTAATAATTTCCTTTATGCTTCTTCATTCCTTTTTTTTAAATGTCTACAGTGATCTCCTTTATATACAAGAGTCATTTTACAATTTTCCAAGTCGGCTTACAATAATAAACAAAATATTACATAGCAAAAATCCTGTTGGCCTCTGTGCTGGTATACATCTTTTATTCTGTGCCGGTGCCGGTGTCCTTGTTGATGTCGGTGCACTATCTTGCCTGTGTAATACTTGTCGGTATGATGTCTTGCCGGTGCCATAGGATTGCAAGGTTTCCATCAATGACAAAACCTTCAATCACATACAATGTCTCATTGGAGTGTCCATATGCCAACAATTACCGGTTCTCTATAAAACTGTCATTTGTGCCGGTTATACCTTACCAGCTAGATTCTAAGACTTAGATGACTACAAAAACATTGTTGCCATCAATGACAACACAAAATATAGTCATCAAACATGAATCTCAATCTCTTCATCAGATTCACCAATCAATCATATACCGGTTTAGTCAAATGCCAACAATCTCCCCCTTTGGCGTTGATGGCGACACTTAGGAAACATTGTGTCAACTAAGTGTGCAAAACAAAAATTGACTATGTGACATATAATCCCCCGTAGCAATTGTTTGCTATAATAAACAAATACAATACTCATACTTATTACATACAAAATTTTGCCTCAATTCTTACTCCCCCTTTGACAACAATGCCAAATGAAAAATAAAAAATACACGTGATATCAAAATTTGCATCAGAGCATATATATAGATATAAGAGTCATAAAGTCTTTACACAAGATTTCTGGAAAAAACATCACTAAAATGAGACTTCAAATTTTTAAAGTCATTCTGCCATGTCTCTAAAATAATGCATGTGATGTTCACATGAGTCTTGATTTGTCCAGCTAGCTCCTCCATTGCATCAACAATGCTCATTTCAGTTGTAGCAAGAATGACTTCAGATTCCTTGTATGCTTGTTGTAAGATTTTGACCTTTGGTATAAGTTGTGTTTGAAGTTCTTGTAGGGATCTGACTCTCTTCACCTGTTCCTGCTCATATACTTTCAGCTTGTGCTAAAGTTCTACAACCGATCTTCCAAAATGAATAGTAGAGTCATCAAGGGGCTTAAATGACTCACTTAGAGCCTCAAGTTCATACTCAGCTTCTTCCCTTTTCTTCTTCAAATCAACACAAAATAAGAAAAATGTTGAAGTAGTAGAGAGGATTTTACCTCTAGTTTCTAGTGCTTCCTTCAAAAAATCCTTATTAATAGTAAGAGCCACTTTACCTTTATCAATTTTAGACATTAAGTGCTATGTTCTCTTCTTCTTGTAGTTTTTCTCCACATTGACATAGGTTGCATCCTCTAATGACTTCATCTTCTCTTCGGCATCAGAAACAAGTTGTCCAATTTTGTCAATAGGGGTGGCAAAATTTCCTATATCAGTCTCTCGTAGGAGACTAGACAAAATATCTACTACATTCCTTATGGTCTCTGCCTCCTTCTATTGTTCTTTCATCATATTCTTTTTATCTCAGGATTGCATGATAGTTGTAATCTCCATCAACTCAGTAGATCTCAATTTATCCATGTCCAAGGGTCCTTGGATGCTTAAAGCATCATAATCTTCTTCATCAACAACTTTCTTCTTAGAATCAAGTGACAAATGTGTCACTATAGGTTTAGTCTTTTTTGTCTTGTTCTCCTATGTTCCCTCTTTGTTTTTAGTTTTCTCTTCATCCTTTTCCTTTTCAATTTCTTCAGTCTTCTCTTCTTTCTTTTCTTCATTAATTTCCATTATCGATGGTGGTTGAGTATCCACAGTTTGATTATCTACCGATGGCTCCTCATCCTTCTTTTCTTCTTCATCTTTCTTTCCTTCATGTTCCTAATTCTTCTCATGTTGCTCAGACATCGGAACATCTACATCGTACACATCTATATTATCACCATTATCATCATCAGGAATAAATATCGGTTTAGTTTGTGTGTTCACCAGTTGGTCATCTAACACAATGTCATTGGGCTTAAAATTAGTAGGTTTAATACCTTCTGGAAAATATTCACCCTTAGCATTACAGGTTCATCATCCTTATCATATTCCTTTTCAGTAGGAATTATACCCAAATATTTCTTTAGCAAAATTTTAGTCTCTTGCTGGACTGATTGGGTCTCACCGATTAACATCCTTGTTAGTCTTTTATTAGATCTAAAGGAAGATTTTTCTTTCAAAAAAATATCATCTAATTCTTCCTTTGTGGCTTCTGGTTGAATATTTTTGAGTGTGTACTCAACAAATTCTTTGTCTTGCTTCATTGCAGCCTGCCACCTTGCATCAATTTTGTTGTATAAATAATTTGAAATTTGCCTTTGCAGTTCAATAAGCGCTTTACTATATTTATTCATCATATAAACAACTACATCTTCTATTAGCCTTTGTTCATTCTTAGCAAGATTATCATACAACTTATTCAATCCCTTAAGAACACCATATTCCTTAATACTTCTTAATAGTTTATCAAGAGAAGTAGGTTTATTTACCAGTTTCTCCACATATTTGATAGTGGAGGTTCCAACAACCTTAGATTTCTTATGGCTGGTCCTTAGGACTTTCTTCTCTTTCTTAGATTCAATGTCTTCATCATCTGCATCTATCGGTGTTGGTTTATGTGCTTTTTGCTTCTTTCTTTTACCAATTTTAACCAGTGCAGTGGGAGGATCAATAGTATTTCCTCTTTTCTAGAATTGAATCTTTGAAGATTTTTCTGTTGGTTTCCCTTTCTTAATAGTTCTTGGTTTCTCTTTTTCTACAACTTTCCCTTTTCCATCTCTTGTTTTCATATCGGTGGAGGTGCAGGTTGGAGTACTAGATGTTCCAGCTTGTTGAGAAGCATGCTTTTCTCTAGTTTCAACAATGGCTTCCTTTGTGAATCCTTCTTGCTCAGCAAAGGCTTCAACTTCCTTTCTAACCTTCTTTGGAATTACCAGTTGGTTAAGTTTTGAGTGCGTTTGAAGGGATTTCTCCTTGTAAGTGCCAAAATGTTTTGTTGTTGTATCTACCAGTTGGGCAAGCAAATGATCTGCATATGCAACCAAAATATCTTTATCTACTTCATATCCCATGGGCATAACCCATGTAGTTCGGGGCTCAACTGCCTCCATCATGAAAGTATTTGTGTCCACCATAAAGCAGATTGTGTTTAGATACCGGTTAACTACCTCTATCGGTATCCTTTCTCTTGCATGCATTTTCTTCTGAAAATCCTTGAAGTATCCCCATGCAATCTTATCAAAATCATTACCAAGCATCCTAATGCTATTCTTCATTTGCATCAAAGAAGGTGTGCCTCGAATCCATTGAATATCACCAATACCAAGAAAATAATTTTGAAAATAAAAGAGTAGACCAAGAATGAGTTGACCAAATTTGAACCTCAATCTTGTGTCCTTCTTAATGGCCTCCAAGTTCAGCATCAATTGACTTCTCAATTCTTTAGATAGATCATAATCAACATCATCTTTGATCATCCAGTAAGCAGTATGAATAGTAGCTACCGGTACATTGTTCATCCTGCTTGAGTAGTCAATCTTGTAACCTTCACCATTGAAGCATATTTCACTGCCGGATCATTGATATTGTTCATTGTCATTGCTCTGCCATCCCATTTGGATCCTATTAGATTTTCTACGTCAATCTTTGGAAAGGATCTTAGTAATGGGACCACAACAGTGGCACAAAGTTCGGTGACTGCATGATTGGCTTCCTTAGAAATTTTATTGTTAGATCCCGAGGACAACTGAGAGGGGGGTGTGAATTAGTTGTCAAATAAATTCAAACCAAAACAACTTGACCAACTTAAATGCTTAATACTGGTAAATATTTTATGTCGGTAGATTGTTTTATTAGTTAATTACAGTACTGGTAAAGATTAATGTATGAAATAGAAATATAATAACATCCACAACACATAACACCAATATTTGTACGTGGAAACCCTGTAAGGGGAAAAACCATGGTGGGAAACATTACCCACAATCAGATGATGCTACTACAGATAGTATGTGTATACAAATGGGTTCTACACATGTAGAAAGGCCAAGCACCTAGAGCTCATTGTTCAAACACAAATAGGAGTCACACTGACTACAATTGGATGGTTAAATCCAATAAAGATGCACTTCTCAAATTAGCATCTTTCTATGCTGGATTCAGTACCAGTGTAGTTCTGATTGTCTTCATAAAAATCCTCCTTCAACCTTGAAATGATGTCTACATGTACATCTCTACTTATTCTCGCATATACCTTCACACAATTCCTTTTCGCATTCCACATTTGGCCTTACAAATAAGATCTTACATTTATACCATAACCTAAGACCAATTTTAGTAGGTTGGCTCTAAAGGATATTACAATAAAATCATTTTACAAATAAAATAATGTCTGATGCAATAACCGATTCAACATGTCGTCTCAATGCAATTACAACATTAATAAAACATCTCCATAGAGTGTCGTGCTGATCTGGAATAGGTAAACCTGTCGGTGTATATCCTGGACCTATTTGCTGGTAACAACAAATATGCAAATATGAATGTGCCAAAGAACAAATCTCCAAGACAAAGTGTCCAAATGATGTCTTCGACATAACTAGGTTTTTTCCATATCATTCCAAGTGTCGGTGAACATTATATCCTTGTTGGTGTACCAGATACCGGTGACTATGCATACGTTACTTGCTTGCTGGTGCACATTGCCAATTCTTCAAAGTGCTAGAGTTGATAAGTGATAGTTGGTGTTGACATCAATGACAAAACCATACCAAAATACCAACAATCTCCCCCTTTGGCATTGATGGTAACACAAGATGGAAAAACCATCAAAGTGCCAAAACAGAAATGCCAAATACCAAAAACCAACAATCTCCCAAAAAGAGATCATAACCAGAAATCAAAATTCAGATATAAACAATCTCTCCCCAAAGTAACAATCTCTCCCCCTGGGAGTGACATGTGTTTTTCTTGTGTTTTTCTATACCAATCTCTCCCCTTTGACATCAAATGCAAAAGCCAATACAAAACCAGATGTAAATACAAAGTACCAATCAATTCTGTATACCAACTACTCCCCTTGAGAAGTAGCTTCCTCATCAAAGCCGGAATAAAAGATTTCTCTATTAATTATGTCGGTTGATGACAAAAATCAATTGTCTAAGTCTCTACCGGTGGGGGTATAACCCCAATCTAGTCTCTAAGATATTCAAAGGTCTCCTTAGGCAAAGGTTTAGTGAAAATATCTGCAATTTACTCTTTAGTATTCACATAAACCAGTTTTATTTCTTTTGCTTCAACATTCTCCCTTAGAAAATTTAGTTTGATAGAAACATGTTTAGTTTTAGAATATAATACTGGATTCTTTGATATATCAATTGTTGTAGTGTTGTCACAATAGATAGTTATGGGTTCCTTGTATTTTACCTTTATGTCCTTCAAAATTTGCTTAAGCCATAATACCTATGTACAGTTAGTTGCCACTGCAACATATTCTGATTCAACTATTGATAAAGATGTACAACTTTGTTTCTTACTCAACCAAGAAATTAATCTGCTGCCAAGGAAAAATGCTCCTCCGGTGGTTCTTTTTCTATCATCCACATCTCCTACCCAATTTGCATCTGTGTATGCATATAATTCAAAGTTTTCATCTCTAGGATACCATAATCCAAGATTTGTAGTGCCTTGTAAGTACCGGAAAATCCTTTTTACTGTTGATTCATGATTTTCTCTAGGATTACTCTGAATTCTTGAAACAATACATATTTCATTCATAATATCAGGTCTTATTTGTGTCAAATATAGTAAACCTCCTATCATAGATTTGTACCTAGTCGGATTAACAGGTGTAGATTCATCCCTTAGTGATAATTTGTCATTTGTAGTCATAGGTGTGCTTACCAGTTTAAAGTTCTCCATCCAAATTTCTTTAGTAACTCCTTCAAGTACTTGGATTGACTCAAGAATATACCTTTATCAGTCTGTGAAATCTGCAATCCTAAAAAGAATTGTATCTCTCCAATCATAGACATTTCAAATTCTTGCTGCATTTCAATAGAAAAATCTTTACATAATCCATCTTCTCCTCCAAAGATTATATCATCAACAAAAACTTATATAACCAAGATGTCATCATTAGTCACTTTGTAGTATAAGTTGCTGTCAGCATTACCTTTAGAAAAACCAATCTTCAAAAGATACTTATCCAATCTTGCATACCAAGCTCTTGGAGCTTGTTTCAACCCATACAAAGCTTTCCTTAACCTGCAAACCATATCTTTATCTATCAAAGAAAATCCATCAAGTTGTTCAATGTAAACTTCTTCTTCAAGATCTCCATTCAGAAATGCACATTTAATATCCATTTGATATACTTTGTAGTTCTTGTGTGCTGCAAAATCCAAGAATAATTTGACTGCCTCAATTCTAGCTACTGGTGCAAGGTTTCATTATAATCAATTCGTTTTTTTCTGAGAATATCCCTTACACACTAGTCTTGCTTTATTCTTGATTACCTTACCATCTTCATTAAGTTTGTTTCTGAATACCCATTTTTTCCAATCACATTTTTGTCTTTAGGCCGAGGAACTAATGTCCATGTGTTATTTTTCTCAATTTGTTCTAGTTCCTCTTCCATAGCTTTAATCCAGTGTTTATCTTCACATGCCTCATTAATTGATGATGGTTCAATTTGAGAAATAAGACATACCTCTTCATTTGTCAGTCTTCCTCTTGTCATAACTCCTTTATACTTGTTTCCAATTATCTGATCTTCAAAGTGATTCGGTCTTACATACTAGGGTGTCTTCGTTTGTTATTGTTCCTCAGTTACTGTGGAATTTTCAGATGATACCGGTGTAACTGGATCTTTATTCTATACCATGTTGGCATTTTTGATGTAAATGTTGTCATTCTCATTGATGGACACACGCTTACATTAAGATCCTCTTTATATGTATGTGTTAGAGCACAACCGGTATCTGTTCCAACCGATATGTTGTATTATAGTCTTTAGACTATTGATGTTCTGCAGAATGTGTTTATCGATCTAAAGCGGCATGTCAACCCCAAGCAGTTCGTGGATACCAAGCGGTACGAAGGATTAAAGTGGCATAACACATTTTTACCAGTCTTCATTTTTGACAAACCGGCGACCGGTATTTTGTATGAACCGGTAATACTCTGTGATGAGTTACCAACCGGCATTTTGTGATGAGTTACCAATCCACCGATTGTTTGACAGTGCCAACACACTGGCAGTGCTTTTTGTGTCATGTTACTAAGTATATCTAGATTCATTGAACCTAGGAAATTATAATGTAATCCTATTGGACTGACATGAAATCATATTCCTTTATAAGGACATCATGTCTAGGGTTTTAGTTTTTTTTGTAGTAGTTGATGTTGTCGAAAGGGTTTATGTTGTTGCTAGGGTTTAAGGTGGTTGAGGAGTTGGAAAGAATATGAATGTGTAGAAGACTGAAGTAATGTAGGAGTGCATTAAGAATGAGCTATCAAGGATCTAACCGAGCAATCTATGCTATTAGATAGATCAAACCCTTGTTGATTACTCACATCTTTAACAAGTCTATAGCCCTTAACCGGGTAGGCCCAAAAGCCTTTTGTAAAATCCTCTAACAAGGTGGTTCACATCTATGGATCTAAAATCCTCTAGCAAGGTAGTCCTTGATCAGACTTATCTCCTAACAGAGATTGAGATTCTTAACAGGATCTATTCTGGTGAAGAACATTGTAAGACCTTAACCAGTCTAGTTTCTATTCTGCAGATAGTGACTTGTGAGTTCCATCTCACTGTGGTTTTTCCCATTTGGGTTTCCACATCAAATATCTTGTGTTATGGTTGTATTGCTTTTGTGGGTGAATGCTTTATTTGCATTTTGGGTTTGCATGTGTGATAATCGGTCCATCTGTTAAACTATTTTACTAGTTTATCTTTAGATTGTTTAAGTGCAGTGTTTTTCGGTATACTAATTCACACCCCCCCCCCTCTTAGTATTCATCAATTGGTATCAAAGCCTACCTTTCTATAAGTTTAACCACTTGGAAAGAGATATGGGGGAATACACCTTGAGGGAACTTACTCAACGGCTCACTCAGTCTGAGCAAGCCTATGATGATCTTATGGTCAAATACAAGGCATCTCAAGCAATAAGGAGAGAACATGTAGAAAAGCTAATGGAGCTATCTGAAATAGTTCTGCAGATGAAGAAAACATGGAAGCCCTAATTGTAGAAGTAAATAAGCTAAATGAATCAAAATCCAACTTGAGAAAGGAGTTGGAAGGACTGACTATCTGGATGTGTCAAGAGCTTGAGAACTGGAGAAAAGCTGAAGACCTAGCGAAAGAAAGAGATTTTGAGATCTCCAAGTTGAAACAAGAGATGAGTGCCCTAAATGCTCAACTCCATGCAAGCAAGGTGGAAAAGGAAGACATGTAAAGTGAACTAAATAGTGCCATCTCTGAGAATGAAAACCTGATGGAAACAAATTCTGCTATTTCCAAAGAACTCTCTGAGTCAAAGGAAATACTTGCTAAGTTTAGCAAAAGTACTGTCAAGCTAGAGTAAAAGCTTGAATCTGCCATAACGATCAAGAATACCAATGGAATTGGTTATTCTAATCATGAGGAAGGTGAGACCTCTGGTACAAATGCTGGAACATCAAAGAAACAACTGACATTCAAAAGAAAAGGTAAGCAAAAATTCAAACCTATTTGCTTTAACTGTCTTAAAGGACACACTGCCAATGTATGTAGGAGCAAAGCCTACAATAATTTTCCTTACATTATTAACAATGTACCTAGATCCAATAAGTTTAATGGTCATTGTTATGCATGAAACAAGTATGGGCATAGAGCATTTGAATGCAAGTCTATCATGAATGACACTGGAAGATATCCTCAGAGGACCCAAGAAGTTGGTCCTGAACCTTTTGTGAACTGGAATCACAACCGGTTTAATGTCTCCAATCATTAGCCAAGAAGTGGTGGCTATCAAGCAGCAACCGGATGGAGAGAAAATTGTATGATCTATCATGGTCATGGTCACACCGCTACAACATGCAGAAGCAAGAATGGAAACATAAACAATGGACCTTGGAGAGCAAACGACTGCAACAAACTGGATCACATTGTAAGATTTTGTAGAAGCAGAAAGAGTATATCTGATGATATACCAGTCACTTCGAAAGGAGGAATTGATGTTGAAACAGTTCAAGCAGACATGAACAAAACCTGGAAGAGGAAACTAGTAGTGTTGGAAGAGGAACCGGTTTCTGCACCTAGTGTGGAAATATCAGAACCGGCAAACTAAGCTTCAAAAGGATTAGGGGGAGCAAATGAGAAAATGTTTTTGAACCCCTGGTTTATACCGACAAAAGACCTTAACCAGTATGTGAGACCTGTCGCTTGGCAGAAGATCAGAAATGGTAAAAAGTCAAATTAGGGTTTACACCCTAATAGAGGAGCATTCATGGCGGTAGGTGAGGACTATGTTTAAAAGCATTTTTGAAATCATTTCTCACTATCAGTTTTCTAGCAAAGAAAAGTTTTTTAAAGAGTAGAGCAACAAAAAGGCGATTTGAGCAGAGATTTGGAGAAATTGAGAAACCATGAAGGAGATTCAAATTCAAATAGAAAATGGTCAAGTGGAGAACACAAAGTGGTGATTCAGCTACCGATGAAGTGAGGAGTGAAGGAGAATCGGAAAGCCCTAAATTTGCGTGTTTTTAAAAAGGTATTTCTCAAGTTCTTAAAATTTTTACAATGGCTTCCACATCTCATACCAGTTCTAGTGCATCTATTGAGTCTGAAAGTTTCATTCAACGGAAGTCAAAGTATAATGCCCTATCACAGGTTCCAGCTAGAGTGATAGTAGAAGAGGGAATTTTTTACTACATAGACTGCAAGATTGAAGACCTAGGGTCTCTAGCCATCCACTCCCAACTAGGTCTGTTTTGTGGAAAGGATAAGAAAATCAAACCAGAGTATAGTATCTTGGAGAAGAAGAAACTCCATAATGTTGTATACTTCCTGGAAGAATTTATAGAGGATCATATAAGGATCATCTTGAGCAGAGTCCATGGTGCCAAAATGTACCTGGATATGATGCATGATATCACACCGTAGGCAATTCATGCAGTCATCAGTTTCTACAATACAGGGGAAAACTGAGATGTCCAAGCTCACCGGTTCAGTGAGTGACTCATGGGGCATGACTATAAATTCAATCAAGGATGATCTGGTTAAGTATGCCTACATGGTGATAGGCTACCGGACGTTCTCAGCCAGTAGAATCAACTTTGTATCTACTGCAGTGGTAAATGCCGCTTACCGAATGATAAAGAAGGATGCATCATTTGACCTATGCACTGGTATGTAGAGGCAACTCCTATTGAACCTGAAATCAATCAAACAAGATAATGCACTGAGGTTCAAGTTTGGACAACTATTGGTTGGGTTGTTCTTCTACTTTCAAAGATACTTCCTAGGAGTAGGAGACGTTCAGTGGTCTGGTGACCAACTAGTAACCAAGCAAATCAAGGAAAGCATTGAAGCACTTGAAACCGGTTACCCTGATATTCTGAACAAGTATTTTGATGAGTTCAAAAAGAAGATGAGCCAAAGAGTGAGGATATCAGGAGACATCGTCAAGAAATATGAAGATAATATCTGCTTCACCATCCAAGTAGACAAATGTATAATGGAGGCTATTGAGCCTAGAATGGAAGAAGTGGAGCCAATGGGCTATGAGGTGATGTACAACATGCTGGAAGGGTATGCCTCTACCCTTATTGCCTCACCACTTGATCCTAAGGCAAAGAGAATTGACACCTACCTAGAGAGGATAACACCAGCTGAGGAACCACCAGCAGTGAAAGAGAAAGAACTGACAAAGAAGAAGGCAAAGGCAGTGCCTGCAGTATCCGCATCGGTTACTATTGAAACTCCAAAAGTGACCAAGCGGTCACCAGCCAAAAAGAAACCGGAAGTAGCACTGGCTAAAGTCTTTGAGAGGAAAAGGAAGACAAAAAGCAACTCTCTGGACTCAGAAGAAACTATGTCTAAGGAGCAGCCCAAGAAGGCGAGATAGACAAGAAAGAAGACAAGAATGAACCGCACCGGTAAATATAGATATCTCCTCCTACAAACCTTTGACACATTGTCAAAGAACTATCAAAAACATTAGGGGAAAAGCATTGAATGATTTAATTGATTATTTTGAGGACTTTAATGATGATGAAAAGGAGGCAGTCGAAAAAGAAATAATTCAATATTTATGTATTAATGACTGGTCCCCTTCAGAAATTAGATCTGAAACACTGGATTCTTTGTATAAGTCCTTAGACAATAAATGGCACATTGCCATAGAGTAGGAACAAGAAATAAGAGAAAAAGTTTTTGCTGAACACTTTCCTGATGTATCAAATTCGGAACTGTTCGATGTAATGAACAAGTACAAAGGTCTTTTCTTCATGAGAAGAAGAAGATTCCTGTTACTGGAAGGAAAAGGTAAGGAAGTGCTCAAGGATACACACATTTGTGCCCTAGATGCTCTGAAGATGCATCGATTGGTTGAAGCCAACTGGCAAGCTGAGAAAGAACCGGTTATATCCAAACCGGATGAAGCATTTGATGATGAAGGAAATCTAGTTGATGAACCGGTCGACACTATTGATGTCGATGCCCTGGACAGAGAAGATGTTACCCAGGAGATACCATCTGAGGCAATAGGTCAAGAGCAATAGGCTGAAAAGGAGAAGAAAGTTGAGGATAGTCAGGAAGCGGAAAAGAAAGAGGCTGAGTAGAGGAAAAAGGAAAAAGAAGAGAAGAGGAAGAAGGATGAAGAAGAGAAGCGGAAAAAGGAAGAAGAAGAGAAGAGGAAAAAGGATGAAGAAAAGAAGCTAGAAGATGAAAAGAAGAAGAAGGAAAAAGAAGATAAGGAATAGGAGAAGAAGAAGGAAGTAGAAAAGAAAAAGGCCGAGGAGGACAAGGAAGCAGAGAAGAGGAGAGAAGCGGAGAAGAAGAAAGCGGAAGAGGCAAGAGAAGCGGCGAAGAGCACCTAGATGGAGACTCTGAAGGAAATCGGGAGTCAAGCCAAACCAGCTGACCTCTCCAATCCTATAGATCTCTAGTCTACAAGTGAATCAGAGCTAATGTAGAGCATCAAGGTTGCTCAAGAGCACCTTGAAATCATTTGAAGGAAGAAGGAGTAGGATATAGTTCAAGTGGTTGTGGACACACTTACCAGTTTGATACCCGGTACAAATCTTCCCAACACTGAATCATCACTAGCAAAACTTAAGCTACTATGCATAGTAGTGGATGATCAGGTGCAGAGCCTAGAAGAAGCAACTGAGGTAAATGTCAAGAAAGAGCATCAAAAATCTCTTAACATTGCTCTGGTAAAGAAGGTGAATGAGCTCCGGTTTGAATTTCAGAAAGACCAAAAGGATATAAGGGACACTTTGGATGAGGGAAATCTACTACTTAGCAAAATCTACCAAACCCATCTATTCTATGATGATGTGCTAGCTCAGAAGCAAAAGCTTCAAACAGACTCACAGTCTTACTTGAGCACATTCAAGCCACCTTATGATTCCTTCACAAGTTATGGGTAAACCGTTCACCGGTTGCATATCCAGTCAGCGAAAATGGAGCAAGAGATCAACACACAGTCTAGAGATTTGCAGGAGCTACAACTGGTTTTACTTCCACGTCTGCAAATTCTTTAGAAGTGTTATCTAAACCTAGATGCCTTGACAGTTACACAGGAGATGAGCACAGTTGATGCCATGGAAGAATAGGTCTCCCAGATGCAAACAGAGAAAGAAGTGGCCACCTCCCTACTTGAGTCCTGGTCTCTATCAATGAAGCAATTCTTGCAGGACTATAAATCTATTTTTGACAAGTACTACTCCTTATTGTCATAAACATTTATTATTTTTATATACCAAATGGAAACAGGGTTGTTAGCAGTACTTTGTCATTGTTGGCAAAGGGGGAGAAGTATTCTATTTTGGAGAAGTATAGGGGAGAAGTATCCGGTACTTAAAAATTTTCTATATGCTTTGATATATGCTATATGCTTTGATATCTCAATGGCATGTTTTTGTATGCAAAATTGCCATACATTGTATTGATTAAGGGATAGTGTATATGCTTAGGGGGAACAATTTTGCTAATGGCATGTTTTTGTTGTAAAACACTTAGATGTCAAAATTTTATTTTCCTAAGTGTTGCCATCAATGCCAAAGGGGGAGATTGTTGGCATTTTTTATGTTCATGTTGTGATTGTCATTGATGGACACACACTTGCATTAAGATCCTCTTTATATGTATGAGTTAGAGCACAACCGGTATTTGTTCCAACCGGTATGTTGTATTATAGTCTTTAGACTATTGATGTTTTGCAGAATGTGTTTATCGGTCTAAAGCGGCATGTCAACCCCAAGCGGTTCATGGATACCAAGCGGTACGAAGGATTAAAGTAGCATAACACATTTTTACCAGTCATCATTTTTGACAAATAGGCAATTGGTATTTTGTATGAACCGGTAATACTCTGTGATGAGTTACCAATCGGCATTTTGTGATGAGTTACCAATCCACCGATTGTTTGATGGTGCCGACACACTGGCGGTGCTTTTTGTGTCATGTTACTAAGTATGTTTAGATTCATTAAACCTAGGAAATTGTAATGTAATCCTATTGGACCAACATGAAATTAGATTCCTTTATAAAGACATCATGTCTAGGGTTTTATAGTTTTTTTGTAGTAGTTGATGTTGTCGAAAGGGTTTATGTTGTTGCTAGGGTTTAAGGTGGTTGAGGAGTTGGAAAGAATATGAATGTGTAGAAGACTGAAGTAATGCAGGAGTGCATTAAGAACGAGCTATCAAGGATCTAACCAAGCAGTCTGTGCTATTAGATAAATCAAACACTTGTTGATTACTCACATCTTTGACAAGTTTGTAGCCCTTAACCGGGTAGGCCCAAAAGCCTTTTGTAAAACCCTCTAACAAGGTGGTTCACATCTGTGGATCTAAAATCCTCTAGCAAGGTAGTCTTTGATCGGACTTGTCTCCTAACAAAGATTGAGATTCCTAACAGGATCTGTTCTGGTGAAGAATATTGCAAGACCTTAACCAGTCTGACCTTAACCAGTCTGGTTTCTATTCTGCAGATAGTGACTTGTGAGTTCCATCTCACCGTGGTTTTTCCCATTTGGGTTTCCACATCAAATATCTTGTGTTATAGTTGTATTGCTTTTTTGGGTGAATGCTTTATTTGCATTTTGGGTTTGCATGTGTGATAACTAGTCTGTCTGTTAAACTGTTTTACTGGTTTATCTTTAGATTGTTTAAGTGTTTAAGTGTAGTATTTTTTGGTATACTAATTCACCCCCCCCCCTCTTAGTATTCATCATACTAGTGGGTTCAATGTAGGTTCATTTGTTAGAATCTTTGTTGTCGGTTTAGAGTCTATATACCTTGAAGGTCCTTTGAATTGTTCATCAATCTTTACATTTGTACTCTCAACAATTTTTTGTAATCTTTTGTTAAAACATCTATATGCCTTGCTCTTAGATGAATAACCAAGAAATATTCCTTCATCACTTCTAGGATCAAATTTGCCAATATACTCATCTCTTCTAATATAGCAATTACTTCTAAATATTTTGAAATATTTAAGAGTAGGAGTAATACCAAATCATAGTTCATGAGGGGTCTTACCGGTTTCTCCTTTGATGTGAACATTGTTGAATGTGTAGACTGTTGTGCTTACTGCCTCTCTCCAATATACATGTGTTAGATTCTCTTCAGATAACATACTTCTGGCTGCATCCAAGATAGTTTTGTTTTTCCTTTCAACAACTCCATTCTGCTGTGGTGTCTGGGGTGCTGATAATTGTCTTTTGATTCCATTCACTTCACAGAATGCATTAAATTCCTTAGATGTAAATTCTCCTCCTTGATCTGATCTCAAACATTTGATTTTCTTACTAGTTTCATTCTCTACCATTACTTTGAATAGTTTGAACTTCCCAAGTGCTTCTGATTTTTCTCTGAGAAAAGTAACTCAACACATTCTAGAATAGTCATCAATGATTAGCATGAAATATCTATCACCTTGTAAACTTTTAGTTCTAGATGGACCACATAAATCAGTATGAATTAAGTCAAGAGCATTATTGGATTTTTCTGGAATACTTTTGAAAGATGTTCTAACTTGATTTCCAAATTGACATTCCTTACACACCGGATTGTGAGGTTTGACAATCTTAGGTAAATCTCTAACTACTTTAGTAGTACTGATTTTTACCATGCAATCAAGATTTACATGACAGAGTCTTTTATGCCATAGCCAACTTTCATAAATATGTGCAATCAAGCATGTCTTTTCACTATTATTCAAATGAAAGATGTTACCTCTAGTTTGATTACCGGTTGCAATTTCCAAGCTAGTTCTGTTCATAATTTTGCATTTACCATTCTTGAATTGTTGCTAAAATCCTTTCTCAACTAATTGACCAACACTCAAAAGATTATGATTTAAACCTTCCACACAGTAAACATTGTCAGTATTATGCTTACCATCAAGAGATATTGTACCTTTACCTTTGATCAAGCAAGATTTATCATCTCCAAATCTTATTAGACCTCCATTATATTCCTGAAAGTTCAAGAATTTACCTTTATCACAAGTCATGTGATGTGAGCATCTTGAATCAATGATCCATTCATCCTTAACTTCAACTTTAGCTACCAGGGCCTGCTCTACCGCTTGAATAGTAGGTGTCGGTTGATCTTCTATTATAGTAACAAAAACCCATCCATTGTCTGTCGGATCTTCATCAAAATCATCAGTGACTCCTTCATCAGCAAGATAACAAGATTTATCTTTATTCTTCTTAAATCTATATCTTTGATATTCAGGGTTCGGCTTGTATGTTCTTCTACCTTCTTCTCTTAGTCTAGCATGTCTATTAGGGAATCTAGAAGCCATATGACCAATCTTATTATAGTTAAAGCATTTAAAGGGTGCTTTACCTTCATACTTACTTCCAACTGGACCTTTAGGCATTTTCCTTGCAAATAGTGCTTCAAGTTCTTCATTTTCTCTCCTGCTTTCCTCAAGTTCTCTTTCATAAAAGGCTTTCCAATCAGACTTGTCAAATGATGGTGTAGATGATGTTGATGCCTTAAAAGCTAAATCTGTCTTTATAGTAGCAACAGGACCAAATTCCTCAATTTCAAAAGCTGAAAGTTTTCCAATCAATGTATCCCTAGTTACTGATGTATTAGGCTTTATTCTTAACTCATTTATAGCGGTAACCTTCATTTTGTATGCTAGTGGAATTCTTCTTAAAACTTTTGAAACAATTTCATCTTCACTTAAGGTTCCTCCAAAACATTTAATACCCAAAACAATTTCATTTACTCTTTCCATAAAAGTAGAAATCCTTTCATCTTCTTCCATTTTCAGATTTTCATACCTGACCCGGAAGCTTTCAAGTTTTGCAATTTTGACTATGGAATCTCCTTCATTCAATGTTTCCAAGTGATCCCAAATAGCTTTAGTAGTTGATCTATCTGATAATCCCATGATTTCTTGATCTGATAATGTGCTCAAAAGTGCTTCTCTTGCTTTGCGATCATTTTCCTCATCTTTAGCCAAGTTAGGTGGATTAGGCTGACTGGTTGTAGGAGTTGTATAGCCATTCTTTGTAACATCCTAGATGTCCTTTCCAATGCAATTTAGATGTCTCCATTCTAATCTTCCATATTCCATAGTTGGTTCCATCAAGTTTAGGACTATCCTTCTTGAAATAGTTAGTAGACATTGGATCTACTCAAGTTGTTAAACTTCTTCAAAAAGAGGACTGAGCTCTGATACCAATTGTTAGGTCTTGGGGACAACTGAGAGGGGGGCAGTGAATCATTTGTCAAATAAATTCAAACCAAAACAACTTAACCAACTTAAATGCTTAATACCAATAAACCAATCTTTTATGTCGGTAGACAATTTTATTAGTTAATTACACTACCGGTAAAGATTAATGCATGAAATAGAAACACAATAACATCCACAACACATAACACCAATATTTGTACATGGAAACCCTATAAGGGGAAAAACCATAGTGGGAAACCTTACCCACAATCAGATGATACTACTGCAGATAGTATGTGTATACAAATGGGGTCTGCACATGCAGAAAGGCCAAGCGCCTAGAGCTCACTGCTCAAACACAAATAGGAGTCACACTGACTACAATTGGATGGTTAAATCCAATAAGGATGTACTGCTCAAATTAGCATCTTTCTATGCTAGATTCAGTACCGGTGTAGTCTTTATTGTCTTCACAAAAACCCTACTTCAACCTTCAAATGATGTCTGCATGTATAGCTCTACTTATTCTTGCATATACCTTCACACAATTCCTTTTCGCATTCCACATTCAACCTTACAAATAAGATCTTACATTTATACCATAACCTAAGACCAATTTTAATAGGTTGGCTCTAAAGGATATTACAATAAAACCATTTTACAAATAAAACAATGTCTAATGCAATAACCGATTCAACATATCGGCTCAATGCAATTACAACATTAATAAAACATCTCCATAGTGTGTCATGCTAATCTGGAATAGGTAAACCTGTTGGTGTATATCTTGGACCTATATTCCGGTAACAACAAATATGCAAATATGAATGTGCCAATGAACAAATCTCCAAGACAAAGTGTCCAAACAATGTCTTCAACATAACCAGGTGTTTTCCATATCATTCCAAGTGTCGGTGAATATTATATCCTTGTCGGTGTACCAGATATCGGTGACTATGCATAAGTTGCTTGTCGGTGAACATTGCCAATTCTTCAAAGTGCTAGAGTTGATAAGTGATAGTTGGTGTTGACATCAATGACAAAACCATACCAAAATACCAACATTTATGTGGTCGGTCGAGCCACATAAAATGATCATGTATCCTACTAAGAACATATCCAACTTGTTCATCAACAAAGTCATCAATAAAATTAAGTGCATGATGAAACCCTTTATCGGTAACCTTCTTGTATTGATCCTTCAAAATACCATTTTCATCACACAGTTCTCTATATTGATAAAAAATAGCAATCATATGCAAATCTTACAATTTACAATGGTAAAATGATCTAACATCTTCAATATGTAATAAACCATAAGGAACTCCAGATAGGACTCCAACGAAATCAGTTTCTTCAGATTTAAATGGATGTCTTTTGAATTCAAGTTGTGGCCTATCAGTAACATCAACTAGATGTGGTGTATCCATTTTCAAAATAATCAAACTTTAGAAATAGATAACCAGATTCCTGATAAATACCTTTTTTTGCTTGTGCACTAGGGTTTCAAACACCAACAAAACTTCTTCACTGATTCTCGATCGCAGATCACACCAAAACACTTCAATCTTTATCAAACAAGTTAGATGCTACAAATACAAATTCTGTTGTTCTCTATTCATTCTCCAAGTGCTCATACAAATGCAATGTGATAAATAAAACTCAAAAAGTTCTTTTTATTTGCCCATTATCTACCGCATTAAATGCCATTACCAGTAAAACCCTAAAATGTCTTATAACACAATACCAATTCACATAACACATCAAACCTACTAGTTTGATCACAGAATCACTTCTTAACATCATAATACATCAAAGTATGCAGATTTGACATACCTCATGGTCCTTTAGGGGGTTCTGAAATGGATCTAACATTAAGTTCCCCTTAAGCTTTTAAACAACTTAGTTTTCCAGTGAAGGGTTCTCCACACTAGGTGAAGAAATTGGACCTTCAAATGATTTGACTTTGATTTTATCATCATCCTTCTTTTTCCAGATTCTATTCATTTCAGCTCTGGTCTCTTGCACATCAACTTTCATCTTCCCTTTCCGGTCAGCAGATTGATTCACCTTTACTCTACAAAAATTTGCAATATGTCCCAGTTTATGACAATGATAAAAAGCCATACCAGATGCTCTCCAAGGTCCAACATTGCCTCTGCCAGTCCTTCTTCTGCAGTTCATAGACACATGACCATAGTTATTATAGATTGTGCAAACCACATTCATCCGCTTTTCCATCTCATAGGGACTAGACCGGTTAGCATAGGTCTTTGCCAATTAGGACTTCTCTAATCATTGAAATTCCTTTTCCAATCACCAACATATCTCTGATTAATGTGAGGAGTAGGATTATTTGCTCCAAAGCCGCATTCAATAGATTTATGCCCATACATATTGCATGTGTAATAATAACCTTCAAATCTTCTAGGCACACATCTCTGATAAGTATTAGGTCTATAACCAATATTAACATCAAATCTACTTCTACAAACATTAGCAGTATGTCCTGGCTTATGGTAATTGAAACAAACATGCTTATAGGATTTCTTACCAGTGGGTTTCTGAATCTTAGGCTCAGATTTACCTTCATGCATGTTGACCTTAGTACTAGAAGGCTCACCTTTCTCAAATGTATTGTATCCTAATCCATATGTATCATCGTTCATCCTTTGAGATTGGATCTATTCATCCAGCATGGTAGAACTTTTGTTAAACTTTTCAAGCTTCTCATTTGCATCAGCAAGTTCTTGTGTAAGATCTTCATTCCTTTTCATGAGAGTCTCTCTAAGAGACATTTTCATATCAAGATCTGCTTTGATTTCTTCTTTTTCTTCTTCTCCTCATGCCAGTGTGCATATAGAGTGCTATTTTCCTGATTTATCTTGAAGATCTCATGTTCTTTCTCTTTTATTTTGTCTTTTGTTGTGCTCCTTGCTTCAAGTTCTTGACTCATTTGGATAGTTAGGGCTTCAAGCTCTCTCCTCAAGTTAGTTTTCTCACCATTCAATTTCTCCACTTCCTCAACAAATGCATCTACATTTTCTTCATCAGAAGAGATGCTTTCAGAGACTTCCAATAGTTGTTCAATAAGCTCTTTCCTTTTGAGCAAGTGAAGCTTTATACTTGCCTCTCAATCTTTCTAGGGCTTCCTTAGTTTCAACAAGTTTATGAGGCATCTCTCTATAACTCATATCCCCCATATCTACCTTAGGGATCCTTCCCAAGTAGTTAATCCTCAAAGAAGGTTGGCTTTGATACTGATTGATGAACTTAAAAGGTACTGAGAGGGGGGGGGTGAATCCGTGCAAGCAAAAATAATATAAATCCGATCACCAACTTTAACAACTTAAAACTTGTCAAACATATAAGAAATATCACCACATAATCTAGTGCCTAATAAAACAAATTCCTCATAACACAAGAAATTATAAGTGGAAAACCCAAAAGGGAAAAACAATGGTGGGAGTTGGTACCCAGAAGATTCACTATTTGCAGAACATAAATCTTGACCGATTAAGGTCTTACAACTATGCCCTGTTAGGAGAGGACCCAGTTAAGGGATTTGAATGATAATCCCTGTTAGGAGAAATGACCTATTAGGATCAACCTCGCAAGAGGATTTGAGTGTTGGCATTTTGATGATTATGTTGTGATTGTCATTGATGGACACACACTTGCTATGAGATCACTTTGTGAATGTATGAATTATGCTCAACTGGTAATTGTTCCAAACTGGTATCATGTTGTAGTCTTTAGACAATTGATGTTATGAAGAAAGTGTTTATTGATCTCAAGCGATATAAAGACCCAAGTGGCATAGAGAGATCAAATGGTTTAAGGATCTCAAGTGGAGTGGAGCAAAGGAGCCAGAAGCGTCAGTTATCTTTTTCCCAGACTTCAATTTTTCTCAATCGGTAATTTGTTAAACTGGTATTACTCTGAGTTACCAACCGGTAACCGAAAAAGTTGTATAAACTGGTAATACTCTGTGATGAGTTACCAACCAATATATTTTTGTGATGAGTTACCATCCACCGACACTTTGATGGTGATTTTGTGTTGTGTTATCAAATGTGTCTAGATACAATGAACCTAGGAACTTGTAATGTAATCCTATTGGACCAACATGAAATCAGATTCCTTTTTAGGACATCATGTCTAGGGTTTTGTATGCATATGTATGGGAGTAGCTATTAGGTTTTGGTGGTCATTGAAGCTCTTGTATGTGTGATCTTAATTGAGAAGATCAAGTCTGTAGAGTTTGGATTTACTGAAGACTGAAGTAATGTTGAAGAGCATTAGCTATGAGCTACAATGGATCTAATCAAGAAGATTGTGCCATTTTCTAGATCATTCACTTGTTGATTACTCACATCTTTGACAAGTCAGAAACCCTTAACTGGGTAGGCCCAGAAAAGCCTTTACAAATCCTCTAACAAGGTAGTCTTTAATCGAGCTTATCTCCTAATAGAGATTGAGATTCCTAATAGAATCTGTTCTGGTAAAGAACATTGTATGACCTTAACCGGTCTAACCTTAACTGTTCTGGTTACTATTCTGCAGATGGTTACTTGTGAGTTTCATCTCACCATGGTTTTTCCCATTTGGGTTTCCACGTCAAAATCTCTTGTGTTATGGTGATTGTTCTTCTATGGGTGAATGCTTTATTTGCTATTTGGTTTGCATGTGTGTTAACCGGTTTGTTTGTTAAACTGTTTTACCGGTTTACTGCTAGATTGTTAAAGTGTTTAAGTATAGTATTTTTTGGTATACTAATTCACCCCTTCCCCCTCTTAGTATTCATCAATTGGTATCAGAGCCAGCCTTTCTATAAGTCTAACCACTTGGAAAGAGATATGGGGGAATACACTATGAGGGAACTTACTCATCGGCTCACTTAGACTGAGCAAGCCTATGATGAACTTAAGGTCAAATCTAAGGTCTCTCAAGCAAAAAGAAGAGAGTATGCTGAAAAACTGATGGAGTTAACTGAAAATAGTTCTTCTGATGAAGTGGACATGGAAGCCCTAATTCAAGAAGTTGAAAAACTGAATGAGTCCAATGCCAACCTAAGAAGGGAACTTGAAGACCTAACTATCAGAATGTGTCAAGAGCTTGAGAACTAGAGGAAAGTTGAAGATCTGGTAAAAGACAAAGATCATGAGATCTCCAAGCAAAAGCAAGAGATCAGTGCACTTACCACTCATCTTCATGAAAGAAAAATGGAAAAAGAAGAAGTGCAAGGTGAACTAAACATGGCTATCTCTGAGAATGCAACCTTGAAGGAATCCAGTGCTTCCATTTCCAAAGAACTCACTGAGTCAAAGGAAATACTTGTCAAATTCAAAAAGAGCTCTCCCAAGCTAGAGCAGAAGCTTGAATTAGCTAAACCGGTAAAGAATACCAATGGACTTGGTTTCTCTAAATATGAGGAAGGTGAGACCTCTGGAACAAAAAGTGGAGCATCAAAGGATAAAGGTAAGCAAAAGTTCAAACTTGTTTGCTTTAATTGTCTCAAGGAAGGACACACTGCTAATGTATGTAGAAGTAAGGCTTACAATAATTTTCCTTATTTTCTAAACAATAAGCCTAGACCTAATAGATTCAATGGAAATTGTTATGCATGCAACAAGTTTGGGCATAGAGCATTTGAATGCAGGTCTGTCATGCACAATACCAGAAGTTATCCTCATTGGAGTCATGGAGTTTTTCCTGAATCCTCTGAGAACTGAAACCCAAACTGGTTTAATACCTATAGTCATCAGTCAGGTAGCGGTGGCTATCAAGCAACAATCGGATGGAGAGCAATCTCTGTGATTTGTCATGGTCATGGTCACACTGCTGCAACATGCAAAAGGAAGAATGGAAACATGAATAATGGACCTTGGAGAGCACTTGGAATGGTTTTCTATCACTACAACAAATCAGGTCATACAGCAAGATTCTGCAGAGCAAGAAAGAGTATATCAGATGATATACTAGTCACTCCAGAAGGAAACATTAATGTTGAAATTGTTCAAGCAGATATGGAGAAAACCTGGAAGAAGAAGCCAAAAGAAGTAATTCAAGTAGAACCGGTTTCTCCACCTAGTGTGGGAGTCGTTGAACCAGCAAACTAAGCATCAAAAAAGATTAGGGGGAGCAAACAATGAAATATCACGAACCCCCACTCTACACCGGTAAAAGACCTCAATCGGTATGTGAAACCTGTCAATTGGCAAAAGACCGGAAATGGTAAAAGGCAAATTAGGGTTTATGCCCTAATAGTGGAGCATTTATTGTGGTAGGTGAAGAACTTTTTTAAAAGAATTTTTTAGTCATTTTTCACTTATCAGTTCACAAGCGAAGAAGTTTTCAAGCATAGAGTGAAGAAAAGCGATTTGGATTGCAATTCAAAGAATTATCAAAATCCTGAAGAAGAATCAGAAGCAAACATCTGTTGGTGAAGTGTAGAACACAAAGCGGTATTTCAGCAACCAAAGAAGTGTGTAGCGAAATTTAAATTACGAGCCCTAAATTTTTACTTTCGGAGGTATTTTTTCAAAATTCTCTGCTTATCATGGCTTCCGCATCACATACTAGTTCTAGTGTACCTGTTCATACTGTAGACTTCATTCAACGGAAGGCAAAATACAATGCCCTATCTCAAATACCCGCTGGTGTTATAGTGGAGGAAGGCATTTCAGATTACATTGATTGTAAGATTGAAGATCTAGGATCTCTGATGATCCATTCTCAGTTGAGTTTGTTCTGTGGGAAGGATAAAAAGATCAAACCGAAATTCGACATTCTAGAAAAGAAGAAACTTCACAATGCTATCTATTTCCTTGAAGAATTTTTAGATGATCACATCCGCATTATTCTGAGCAGAGTACATGGTGATAAAATGTACTTAGAGCGGATGCATGATATTACACCAAAAGTAATTCATGCCATCGCTGGTTTCTACAACGTCGATGAAGTGCCAGCCCTAAGGAAGATCAGCAAGATGGAAATGACCAAGCTCACCGGTTCTATGAGCGATTTACGGGGAATGACTGTCAATTCCTTCAAGGATGATCTAGTCAAATATGTGTGTATGGTGATAGGATAATGGACATTCCATGCCAACAGAATCAACTTTGTCTCTGCTACAGCGGTAAATGCCGCCTACAGGATGATCAAGGAAGATGCATCGTTTGATCTGTGCACTGGTATGCAAAGACAACTTTTGTTGAACCTCAAGTCGATCAAAAAAGACAATGCCCTAAAATTTAAATTTGGACAATTATTGGTTGGGTTGTTCTTCTACTTCCAAGGCTATTTTCTAGGAGTAGGTGATATTCAGTGGTTTGCTCACCAACCAGTGACAAAACAAATCAAGGAAAGCCTACAAGCGGTAGGAACTGGTTATCCAAAAGTGCTGAACAAATATTTTGATGAGTTCAGATGCAAAATGAACCTAAGAGTAAGAATATCCGGTGATATTGTCAAAAAGTATGAGGAGGACATCTACTTCACCATCAAAGTTGATGAGTGCATAATGGAGGCGGTTGAGCCTAGATAGGAAGAAGTGGAACCGATGGGATATGAGGTAATGTATGACACATTAGATGGGTATGCCTCTACCCTAATCGCCTCACCCCTTGATCCAAAGGAAAAGAGAACCGACACCTATTTGGAAAGGGTTACACCGGATGAAGAACCCTCAATAAAGAAGGGAAAGGTAGTGCCTTCATCATCAGCACCGGTTACCACAGCAAGTCCCAAAGTGACCAAGCGGTCACCAACAAAGAAGAAACTGGAAGCGGCACCTACCAAAGTCTTTGAGAGGAAGCAAAAGACAAAAAGAAATACACTAGACTCAGAGGACACTATCTCTAAAGAACAGCCTAAGAAGACTAGGCAAACAAGGAAAAAGACAAAGAGTGAACCGTCAACATCTGCACCGGTAAATATTGATATTTCCTCTTACAAACCTTTGACACATTGTCAAAGAACAATTAAGAATATTAGAAGAAAAGTACTTGGTGATTTGAAAGAGTTCTTTGATGATTTTAATGATGATGAAAAGAAGGAAGTTGAACAGGAAGTTATCAATTATTTATGTATTAATGACCCATGGCCATCAAAAATTAAATCTAAGACGCTTGATTCTTTGTATAATTCTTTAGATAACAAGTGGCACATTGCCATAGAAAAGGAACAAGAAATAAGAGAGGAAGTATTTGCATAATACTTTCCTGATGTTCCTAAAATAGAACTGTATGAAGTGGTGGAGAGATATAAGGGCCTCTTCTTCATGAGAAGAAGAAGACTCCTATTATTGGAAGGAAAAGTTCTGGAAGTGGTCAAAGATACCCACTCCCTTGCTTAATCATCTTTGAGACTGCATGAAGTGGTTGAAGCCAACAGTAATTTTGAGCAAGAACCAGAAATCACTCAACCAGCTGAAGTATATGATAGTGAAGGAGAACTGGTCACTACTCAATTGGACCCGATTGATGTTGATGCCTTGAACGGTGAAAATGTTACTCCAGATGCACCAACAGAAACAGAAGGTCGGGAGAAACAAGAGGAAGACAAGAGAAAATAGGCAGAGAGAGAGAAGAAGAAACAGGAGGAAGAAAATAGAAAATAGGAAGACATGGAAAAGAAGCAAAAGGAAGAAGAGAAGAAAAAAGTGGAAGAGGAGAAACAAGAGGAAGAAAAGAAAAAGGAAGAGGAGAAGAGGAAAATAGAAGAGGAAAAGAAAAGAACGGAAGAGGAGAAGAAGAAACAAGAGGAAGAAAAGAAGAAGAAGGAAGTAGAACAGGAAAAGGAGAAGAAAAAGGAAGAGGAGAAGAAAAAGGAAGAGGAGAACAGAAAGGAAGAGGAGAACAAAAAGAAGCAAGAAAAGAAGAAGCAGGAAGAAGAGAAGAAGAAGAAGGATGAAGAGGAAGAGAAGTGGAAAGAAGAGGAGAAACAGAGAAGGACATTAGAGATGCAATGGATGAGGGAAAACTATTGCTAAGTAAGATATGTCAACCTCATTTATTCTGTGATGATGTGCTTGCTCAAAAAGCCAAACTGCAATCTGATATACAGTCATTTATAAGCACCTTTAAGATGCCATATGATTCCTTCTCCACATATGGACAAACCACTCACCAGTTTCAACTCTAGTCTGCAAGATTAGAGGTAGAGATAAGCAACCAAACACGTAATTTGCAAGAACTTCAACTGGTCCTACTGCCAAGACTGCAAATTCTTCATAAATGCTATCTAAATCTGGATGCCCTAACGGTCACTCAAGAGATGAGTACCTTGGATGCCATGGAAGACCAGAACTATCAGATGCAAATGGAGAACGAGGTTGCTACCTCATTGCTTGAATCTTGGTCTTTATCCCTGAAGACATTTATGAAGGATTTTAAATCAGTTTTTGACAAGTGTCACTCTTTATTGTCATAAACTTTTTTAAATCAGTTTTTAATGCTAATGGAACAGATTTTTTTCAGCTGTACTTTGTCATTGTTGGCAAAGGGGGAGTAGTATTTTGTATTTAAAATTTTGATGCATGCTATGCATACTTTCATGTTTATCTCAGTAAGGAAGTAGTATACATTGTATTTTCTACAAAAGGGGTAGTGTATATGCTTAGGGGGAGTAATTTTGCTTATGGCATAATTTTGTTGTAAAACACTTAGATGTTAAAATTTTTCCTAAGTGTTGCCATCAATGCCAAAGGGGGAGATTGTTGGCATTTTGATGATTATGTTGTGATTTTCATTGATGGACACACACTTGCTATGAGATCACTTTGTGAATGTATGAATTATGCTCAACTGGTAATTGTTCCAAACCGGTATCATGTTGTAGTCTTTAGACTATTGATGTTATGAAGAAAGTGTTTGTCGATCTCAAGTGGTATAAAGACCCAAGCAGCATAGAGAGATCAAACGGTTTAAGGATCTCAAGCGGAGTGGAGAAAAGGAGCCAGAAGCGACAGTTATCTTTTTCCCATTCTTCAATTTTTGTCAACCAGTAATCTATTAAATCGGTATTACTCTGAGTTACCAACCGGTAACCGGAAAAGTTGTATAAACCGGTAATACTCTATGATGAGTTACCAACCGGTATATTTTTGTGATGAGTTACCATCCACCGACACTTTGACGGTGATTTTGTGTCATGTTATCAAATGTGTCTAGATACAATGAACCTAGGAACTTGCAATGTAATCCTATTGGACTGACATGAAATCAGATTCCTTTTTAGGACATCATGTCTAGGGTTTTGTATGCATATGTATGAGAGTAGCTATTAGGTTTTGGTGATCATTGAAGATCTTGTATGTGCGATCTTAACTAAGAAGATCAAGTCTATAGAGTGTGGATTTACTGAAGACTGAAGTAATGCTGAAGAGCATTGGCTATGAGCTACAATGGATCTAATCAAGCAAACTATGCCATTTGCTAGATCATTCACTTGTTGATTACTCACATCTTTGACAAGTTAGAAACCCTTAACCGGGTAGGCCCAGAAAAGCCTTTGCAAATACTCTAACAAGGTGGTTCACATGTGTGGATCTGAAATCCTCTCACAAGGCAGTCTTTAATCAAACTTATCTCCTAACAGAGATTGAGATTCCTAATAGAATTTGTTCTGTAAAGAACATTGTATGACCTTAACTGGTCTAGTTACTATTCTTCAGATAGTTACTTGTGAGTTTCATCTCACCGTGGTTTTTCCCATTTGGGTTTCCACGTCAAAATCTCTTGTGTTATGGTGATTGTGCTTCTATGGGTGAATGCCTTATTTTCTATTTGGTTTGCATGTGTGTTAACCGGTTTGTTTGTTAAACTATTTTACCGGTTTACTGCCAGACTGTTAAAGTGTTTAAGTACAGTATTTTTTGGTATACTAATTCATCCCCCCCCCCCCTCTTAGTATTCATCATTGAGACTATGATTCAGAGCTGCCCTGTTAGGGGATTTACATATTAAGTCATGTTAGGACCTACCCGGTTAGGGGATTTTGCTGCTACAAACTGTTAGGAAAACAACAGTGAAAAGATCTTCAAGTAAAACCTTCTGTGTCTGATAAGATCTGCTTCCAATCCTTAAAACTTCAACAACACTTCATTACATAACTTCCCTAAACACCGTACAATCTCATTCGCAATATTCGCTCATGAATTCTCTCTTTACACACACATACCAACTTTATACCTCATCACACTTTTTATAAACATTTACATTTAGTCGGCTACAACCTTGGAACAATTTCCTAGGTTCAATGAATCTAGACAAACTTACCTCTCACACTTTACATATGTCATCTATCGACATAACAAATTAAAACTTGTGTCATTTTACCAATCTAAGTGACTATATCGCTACCACTTAAGTGTTCTACCAGTTTGTCTGCTCTGTACATTAAATATCTCTCATCCAATTGATCTACCAATGCAGTTGATAACATAGCTCCAAATACCTATCACCAAAATCGTTGTAAAATCGCATCATCCAACTCTTCATGAATTTCCTATACCAGTTGTCAGAATGCAACTCTGTCTCAATTTACCAGTTGAGATCCTAATTAACGGTTCTCTGTAAAACTGTCATCTATACCGGTTATACCTTACCAGTTGGCTTCTAGTAATTACATGACTACAAAAACATTATTGCCATCAATGACAACATAAAACTTAGTCATCAAACATGAATCTCAATCTCTTCATCACATTCACCAATCAATCATATACCGGTTCAATCAAATGCCAGCAACCCCATCCTTGCCTTTCTAGTCAAAGACATACTAGAGATAGAATCTTTAGTCAGAGATATCTTGGAAAAGCTAAAAGACATGTCACCTTAAAAAAATGAAATCAAAAGAAAACCAAGACTTGACACCGACACACAATGAAATCCTCAAGTTATTTGTGTTTCTTTCCACATATGTTAACATGTTCAATTTGGTCACAATGTTGATATCTAGATAAATGATAGATTATGCTGAAAACCATGTTGTTGCCAAAATCTACTGAAAGAGTTGATTTGTTGAAAGCCTATTGTTTCTTGTGTCTCATCTGAAACTGACTGAATCCATGAAATTCATATTTTATAGTGAAGAAGAATGGAACTTTATTGTGGATTGGCGATGCAAGTGATCTTTTATTTTGGATTATGCGTGGAAAGAAGGAGGGATGAAAATACAATGCTCCTCAAAACATGTGATGCTCATGGTTTCACTTCCATCACTAGATTTAGGGTTTTTCCCCAGTTGTAGATTGGACCTAATTTATTATGGAAGGAAAGGGTGAAAAGGGAGGTTTATTATGAATGGCTAACCAATCTTAGGTAGATCAATAACAAACCATGATGGGAATGGGTAAATTTATTATGGAGGAGTAGGTTGTGAGTGTGTGCAAGATGAAAGGATGAAATTGAATCCTGAAGGAGGGAGGAGCAATGTCTCTAAACATGGTGCCAGTAACCTAGTTTTCACCATGGTACTTGCCCAAGGTGCCACCAAAGTAGTTTTCACCGTTGGATGGATTATTTCTCTTTACTTTTTTTTTATTTTTCAATTTTTTTGTGTCACAAGGAGCCTGTTTTCCAGGTTTTCACCAAGTAATGATTTTTTATTTTTATGATTTTTTTGTATTTTTTATTTTTTTTTGTATTTTTGACAACGCGATATTTTGAAAAACTATGTGTAAAACTTGCGAAGGTGCATGTTATTAATCGGATCCTCCAAAGGTTCTCCATCTGGTGTTGAGAGTTGATATGCACTTTATCCATAGATTGTTGTGATGATGTAAGGACCAAGCCAATTTGGTTCGAACTTGCCTTTCTTCTCTCTGTCTTGCTGATTTTTAGGATTTTCTATGAGAACTAAGTCACCCACCTCAAATGTGTGAGGCTTTACCTTATGATTTTAGTTGTGACTCATTCTTTGTTGATATGCTCTGAGATGATTAAAAGTAGTTTGTCTATAATCATCCAATAATTCTAGATCTTGTAAGCGGGACACCCTATAATCTTCATCATTTATTAGATTGCACAAAGAGACTCTTAGGGATGGTAGCTCGACCTCAATAGGAAAGATAGCTTCGGCACCATAGACAAGTGAGTATGGTGTAGCTCCAGTAGGTGTACGAACACTTGTGCAGTAGGCCCAAAGTGCAGAGTGAAGTTGGATATGTCAGTTATGACCAGCATCATTGACTTTCTTTTTAAGGATTTTGAGGATAGTTTTGTTAGACGCCTCAGCTTGACCATTACCCTGGGGGTAATATGGAGTGGAAAAGCAATGATGAATATGGAAATGATCACAAAGCTCATGAACATCATGATTCTTAAAAGGGTGCCCATTATCTGTGACAATGGAAAGGGGAACATCGTAGCGGAAAATGATATAATTAAGGATAAAAGTTGCTATCTTCTTTCTGGTGATTTGGGTGAGAGGAACAACTTAAATCCATTTCATAAAATATTTTGTGGCTATGATAATTAATTTATGGTCATTGGAAAAGGGAGGGTGAATCTTTCCTACAAGGTCGAGTCCCCATTGACAAAAGGGCCAAGAAGTAGAAATCGGCTGAAGTTCCTGCACTAGTGCATGAATAAGGTCTCCATGAATCTGACACTGCTTACACTTTATGACAAACTGATATGAGTCTTTTTCCATGGTAGGCCAGTAGTATCCAGTCCTCATCAATTTCTTAGCTAAGGTTGGACCACTAGAGTGAGCACCACAAATGCTTTCGTGAACCTCACGTAATGCAATTTGAGTTTCATCACTATATAAACATCTAAGAAGAGTACCATCTAGACCCTGAGGATAAAGGGTATCGGCTAAGATGACATATCGAGAGGATTGACGAATGAAGGTATGGCATTGATTGTTGGAAAGGTCAGGTGGAAGGATGTTGTCGTGGAGGTAAGTGAAAGTGGCACTGTACCAAGGAGAATCAAGAACAACAACACATATCATCTCAGCAAGAGTGATCTCATATGAGGGAACCAAAAGATTATCCACCAAGAACTCATAGTGGGTCTCATTTTGAGGCATATCATTCAATGAAGCAATGGTAGCCATGACATCTGCAGCTCCATTATTATCCCTTGGAATCTGTTCAAAGATTATCTGTGTAAAATATTGCTTGAAATCATCCACCATTTTATTGTAACGAATGAAATTTTCATCTTTAGTCTGATAATCATCATTTGCTTGATGAATTATGAGTTGAGAGTCCCCAAAAACATGAAGTTCTTGGATCTTCCACTTAACTGTAATTCATAGTCTTGTTGTTAATGCTTTGTATTATGCTATTTATTGGTGCAAGGGAATTAAAATCGATATGACTTAGGAATGGAGTCTACTTGAGGTGTGATGAAAAGGATTCCAGCTCCTGCGCCATGTTGCATATATGAACCATCAAAATATAGTTGCCAAATCTTTGCATTTGTAACGGTAAGAATGGTTTCATCCGGGAATTCTGAGACAATAGTAGTTTCATCAATCATAGGTGTATATGCTAGCTGATCTGCAATAGCTTGTCCTTTAACTTCTTTTTTCTCTACATATTCAATGTCTCACTCACTCAAAATCATAACCCATTTAGCTAATCTGCCAATGAGTGTCGCCTTATTAAAAGATATTTTAGTGGATCTATCCTTGCAACGATCTTTTTTTTATGAGTCAACATGTAATGGCGTAATTTTTGTAAGGCAAAAACCATAGCAAGACATTCACACTCAATCGGTATGTAGTTAAGCTCATAACCAACCAATGTGCGACTGATATAATATATTGCTCTTTCTTTACCTTCATTATCATGTTGTGCCAATAGTGCCCCCAGTGTTGTTTGTGTAACTAATATATATAGTAGTAGGGGTTTTCCTGGGATAGGTAGCATCAATACTGGTGGATTCAAAAGATAGTCTTTAAGAATTTGAAAAGTTTTCTGGCACTTATCATCCCATTTAAACTTGATATTCTTATGAAGGAGATGCTAAAAAGGATTACATTTATCTGCAAGTTGTGCGATGAATCTATGTATCGATTGAAGTCTTCCTTGTAGGGACCGAAGTTGACTAATATTCTTTGGTGGTGGCATCTCTAATATAGCTCTAACTTTGGCTAGATCTTCTACAATTCCTCATCGCGAGACAATGTGTCCAAGGAGCTTCCCGGAGGTCACCTCGAAGGCACATTTCTGAGGATTTAGCCTGAATTTGTATTTTTCCAAACGTTCAAAAACCACAGATAGGATATCAAGGTGTGTTTCTCTTGTTATTGATTTTCCTACGAGATCATCAACATAATCTTCCACAATGACGTGCATGAGATCATTATAGATTGTTGCCATTGCTCTTTGATATGTAGCACCTACATTCTTTAATCCAAAGGGCATAACATTCTAGTAAAAAGTACCCCAAGGACAAGTAAATGTTGTTTTATGTTTTTCTTCAGGTGCTATTTTGATTGGTTATACTTGAAGAATCCATCCATCAACGATAACATTGCATGACCAGCTGTAAGATCCCCTATCAAATCAATGTTTGGCAACGAGAAATCATCTTCAGGACAAGCTTTATTGATGTCTCTAAAATCTGTACATATTCTAATACTGCGATTGGGTTTATTGATAGGTACTATGTTAGAGATCCATTCTAGGTAGTCGATTGGTCTAATGAATCCCACATCCAACAATTTCTCCAGCTCTACCTTGACCAATAGTACCACTTGTGGATGCATCTTTCTCAATTTTTGTTTCACAGGCTTAGCTCCTAGAATATCTTTCAAATGATGCATTACTAGATCAGGGTCCAATCCAGACATATCCACATATGACCATACAAAATTGATTTGTCTCTTTGTGAAGAAATTTACAAACTTCGTTCTTTCCTATTATGTGAGAGATTGTGCTAAGAATATGTTGTGTGGAACTTCCTCTATGCCAATTTTTGTCTTGATAGTCTCCTCCATTAGTATTGATGATTTATCTGCATATGATGTCATAGGGAGAGTCTCAAACCTTCCATCCTTAGGCACCTTAGAGAGGTTTTCACCTTCAAATACATCCTTTAATTTTACTTTTTTAGGGTCAAATAGCACCACAATGTGGTTTTCACCATAAGACCCATGATTTATTTTTATTTTATAATTTTACAACTAGAAGGTTTGGCATTCTCTCCAAGATATGTCGCACTGTTGAGTTCTATGATGTATCCTTCTTTGTGGTCCCCGATGGGTAGATCATTTCTTATGCCAAGACAATCAATAAAGGCCTCGTCATTTTGAAAAGTGTCAAATTGTGGAGGCTCTTGTTGGTCCCAATCAATGAGTTTTGGATGAATGAGGGGAAGACCACCAATATTTTCAAAGTCAACAAGAGTGGAGGTAAAGACACAAGAGTCTTCAAGTATCTCTATGCAATCGTCAGGGTCATCACTAGAACTCTCCTCATCAACCTCAATCATAGATGAATCCAAATTGACATCACTAGAGGGACACTCAGCAATAGGAATCTTCACTCTTCATTGTTTTGACCTAGCACCTTGAGATGTTGAGGATTTGGAATCCTAAAATGTTTTTATCCATGGTTCTCCGTTGTCATTTTTTTCTTGTGATGTAGACTCTAATAAAGTTACTTGACCAACTTTGAATTTTCTATTAAACTCTTCTTATGTGGGTTGACTTGGTTCTCTGAATGTTTCAGTGAGCTCATAATCACTAGACGACTTATCTGAACCCAATTCCCATTCATTAGAGTCTATGGAATAGTGTTTATTTTCTTGTTGGTCATTAGAGTCTGTGATTTGCAATGCTTCTTTAGAATTATGAGTACCTAATCTAAGGGGTATGAAGCCAAGTCCTTTGGAGTGCTGATTTTTTAATGTCAACTCTAGTTGCAATGGTACAACTTTCCTTTCTTTTTCTAACCCAATAGGCTCTTTCCATCATATCCAAATTTTGGCAAGAACGTAAATCCTTTGCCATGTTTTTCACATGGTATCTTGATGTGATCTTGTGTAGGTTCCTCTCCAGGTTCTTTATAAAGCATTTTGTGGAGATCTTCTTCTTCCATCTCACCCCATCTATAGAATATAGTGGCATCCCATTTTATGGTAATGGTGGATAGATGTGGTCATCCATAATCTTTAGGAGAACCCACTATTTGTCTTAAATACATGGTTTGATTCAAAGTATATTCTCCCATGCCTTTGTCCTTGTATTTTCCTTTAAGCTCACCTTGTTTTGATGTGGAGCGTTTTAATGAGTCTGGATCCACATATGTTGATGATGGATTTGCTTATCTATTGATTGGAATTATTATTTTTGATCCTAGTCGTAGGTTATTACAATACATGAATGGATTTGCATCACCTTTTATCATTACTTCAACTCAATTGTAAGGGAATTTGATACATTGATGATATGTTGACGATACTGCTCTTATTTCATGTATCCATGGATGTCCCAAAAGTACATTGTATGTGATATGTAAATCAAGGACTTGACAAACCACATCCTTCTTGACTGGCCCAATTCTCAGAGGTAAGGTGATTGTTCCCTTGGATCAGCGTTCTTCATCATCATATGCTTTAATGGTGATCTTATTCTTTAAATTCATAGTCTGTTCATAATATCCCAATTGTTTAATAGTGTTGAATGTACAAATATTCAAACTTGTTCCTCCATCTATCAAGAGTCATTTGTTATAGTTTTTATGGAGAAAGGCCTCAATCTAGAGGGGTGCATTGTGTGGTTGGCATAGGGATACGTCATCGGATTTTGTGAATGTAAGGAAATATGGAGTGGAAAGGTATCCCACCATGGCTTGAAACTGGTCCATGTTTAGATCAATGGGTACGGAGGTTTCTCCCAAGGTTCTGTCAAGAATGGCTTTATGTGAAGGGGATATATGCAAGAGCTCAAGAATAGAAATGAGGGCTGGTGTCTTCCCTAAATGATCTACAAGGTCATACTCATTTTTGGTAGATGATGAGGTTGTGGTCTTGGGTGGAACACCTTGCAAGGTGACTTTACCTCGACGGGTTATGATATTACATTCGGACGTTTCATGTTTTGAGGATGAAGAAGATGGTCCAATGCCTTTTAAAACAACTTTACTCCTTTGGGTAGAACCTTTGGGAGTTTTATCCTTTATGATAATGGTAGAAAAATAATTGTCCATTGAAATGTGGCTAATAGTAAAATCATAATCATAGGACATCTTAGCATAGTTTGCTTGATTATCTATTTTAGGAAATTTCCTTTATCATGTTTAGGGAATGGCTCCTTAAACATCGCATGTTCCTCATTGGAGGCATTACCATCAACTTCTATGTCGCCCTTGTCAATAAGATAATGTATAACATCCTTCAATATGTGAGAATTGCTAGTTGTGTGTCCTTTGCTCTTGTGATACTCATAATACTCATCATGATTCCACAATGCAGGTTTAACTTTTGGTTCATAAGGTGGATTATCTGGTAGTGTTATGAGCTTGTTTTTGACCAATTTCTTGAATGTTGTCTCAATTAGCTCTCAAAATAGATTTTATTTCCTTTGATACTTTGATGGCCTTTGAGTGTTCACTTGATTGTTCATATTGGATGAGCTTGCACCGGGGAAAGTCATTTTTGGTTTTATAACATTTGCATCTACTACCCCATCATTGACTGTGTTATTATTATTGTTCCACAAGCGGGGCTTGTCTTCCCCATTTGAATTCTCTTTGTTTTATTTGAATATTTATTATGACACCTTGTTCAATAAGGACTTTTTTAGTTTCCAATCCTTTTTCAGTGACCTCTTTGAAAGTAGACAAATAAGCCTTTCTTAGTTCATATCCAATGTCCTTGTTAACATTCTGAGTAAACATTTCTACCATCTATTTTTGTGGGATATAGCAAGAGCATAGACTAGAAATACCTCTCCATCATTGTAAGAATGAAGCAAAAGATTCCCCATTTTTTTAACTTATTATTGCACAAAGTAGTCACTGACACATCTGATTCAATGTTGTATGAGAAGTGTTGTATGAAAGCCTCTACTAGATCACTCCATGATTTGGTTCTAGGTGGGAGTTGTGAGAACCATTCCATAGATTTTCCACCTAAGCTTTGTGGGAACAATATCATCAAGTATGTTTCTTCTCTTGCTACCTCAATGAAAACTATGAAAAGTTCTCTTATGTGTGCCTTACAATCCCCTTTTCCTTTATATTTGTCAAATTTTGGTGTCATAAAATGTGGAGGAAATGGTGGAATTGGAATACTTCTATCAAATGGATAAGGACATATGTCCTTCATTGTTTATTGTGGCTTTGGTGTATTCATGTCTGCCATTTATTTTTGCAAATTCTTGATTTGTTGTTGCAAGTCATTCTTGGGTGGTGTCTTTTCTCTTTGCGCTAGTCCCATGCATGAGCCACCGAGTGGAGGAGGAGGGATATTATGCATATATGGATGGTATTGATCATAAATGTGTTCATATGGAGGAGGGACATAGTTATAGCTTGCATATGGACCACTTGGTATGGTATTGTAATGAGGAGCACTAGGTCTAGGTCAATACATGTCATGACCATGAGGATAGGAGGTATCATAAGAGTGATCTTGGATATTGCCCCCAAATCTAACACGGGGTCTACTTATGTCATGATTTTGAATGTTTGCTTGAGTGTAATTGTATGTAATGGTATGATCTTGGGTATTATCATGAGCATGTGTATTGGCATTTCTTCTTCATGGGAAAGGAAAATTGTGGGGTTGTTCAAAAGAATTCCTAGCAAAATTAGCATAAGCCTGGGTATTGGGAACTTCTAGTTTTTGAAATAAGGATGAAAGTGACTCGGGCACAAAACGTTCTCTCCTATTACCACCATTATGTCCTCTAGGATTTGCATTTGTTTGAGCCATTTGATTAGGATCCTCTTCTATAATTTGTGACATATCAAAATCATGAGGTATCCTTATTCCACTTTGTGCCATGACTTGAAAGAAGTATTGTCTATATCTTCTCATGATCTCTTCAACCAATATATTGAATCTTGGATCTAGGATATTCTCTTCAATGTCCATGGAGGTGATAGATGCATTGTCATTATCATTGTTGTTCTTATTGTTGGTCTCATTATCAGTGTCTGGCATATTACTGTGACTGTCAAAGGGGTTGTAAAATTTGTCTTCATCAGACTCATAGGTACTCATGTTGAGAGATATTAGAGCTTCTTTGTCTTATCTTCTAGACCTTTGGGAACGAGTTTCAACCATGAACTTGACTTTGGCTAAAATGAAAGATGGAAGAAAATGTGAAGACCATGGAAGACCAAGAAAGAATATGAGATGGAAAGAATCTAGGGTTAGGGTTGTCTTGCAATGTCCAAAAATGTAAGTCCAAAATATGTGTGATCTAAAGTAAGGTATGGCTTCCAAAGAGATGATAGATCTCTTGAAGAGGTAAGTTGACCTTGACTAAAGAGGACAAAGTGGGACCCTAAGATGATAGGTCTAATGTGGGAACCACCTATTAATATGTTGTACTAAGTTTGCAAGATATGATGAGGACAAAAAAGCAACCTTTTGACTCTAGTTTGGAAAATATGTATGAGAGATTGCAAATGAAGGAAAATAATGGACAAATATGAGACCAAGACTGGTTGAATGAAAATGATAAAGCCCTATAAGAAATTCCTTAGAAGCTCTTCAAATCTCAAAACCTAAGCACATTTTTGTCTTTTCCATTTTTTTGCAAAATTTGTTCTGGAAGACAGACACGGAGTTGTTCTGCACATACATTATTTATGATCTCAGACGCAATTTTATGTGACACATGCAGTTTTAAATGTTGAACTGATAATGTTTTGACAAAAATGTGATTCTACTTTGTGCAGACACAATTTACCAACCTAGATGTGTTTTAAAGGAATAGAGAGACAGTTTCAACTATTGCACTGATAATGTTGATTGTCTAATACACAGACATGTTTATGCCCTGTACAAATGTGGTTTAAACTATCATAGACACAGTTTCTGATAATTTTTTTGATTCTGTCCAAATGTGAAGTTGTTGAATGTGACCAAATCTTGATGTTGAATGTCTTGTGGCAAGAAAGCACAACAAACAATGAAGACACAATGTCTAAAGGTGTTTTTGTTCAAAAAAAATTTGTGTATGTTCAAAAGATTTCCACTAGTATAGCACAAATTGAAGACAGCTAGAGATTCTTGTAGCACTGGCTCCCCCACCACGACACTCACTTCTTGGGAATACCAAATTCTCTTACCTCAAAAGATCAAAGACCAAATGAGGGATTCCTATCTCAACATGAAAGGGTACATGATGGGTATCTATGGGGTACGATCCACACTCCCTGAACTGTCAAATGTAAGTATTTTTGGCCTCTACAACAAAAGGTGTTTAGTGGGGGAGCTTATGTGGTCCTTTGTGTCTACCCATGTAGTGGCGGCTCATTTAAGAACCCACTCCTAATCCCTAAAGATTATTTTTAAAACATCCAACACAAGTGTGGAGACCAAGGAGAACCATCGGTGTAGATACACATCACCAAGTCATCACGGCTTTTGCCTAACATATTGATTTATATAGTGAGAAGAAGAAGTATCACTTGGGTCATGCTCTCTCACTTGGCCTTAGGGGCTACCTAGGAGACAGACCCTTCTACCTAAAATAAAAGATGATAACAATTTCTCTTACACCCAAGGTCTAATGGAAGGTGAGGGGAGAGGATACTTTTATTATCAATTCTAAGGTTATAAACATAAAATGTACAAAATGCACCAAACACTTCAAACAAGTTCTTTAACCCCAAATGAAAAAGAGATATGACTCTAATTAGACTAAAAATCCAAAGACACACCTAGATTACACCCGCAACAAATGATTAATAGTTTTGATAGATTACCCTCACCTACAAGCACACTAGTTAGGTAAATTTTAGAAATCCAAATCCAAATGTGAAAGGGGGGTCTTCGACAATACAATTTTTGCTCTCTTCTTTTTTCAAAATAGTTGCACCACTTCATTAGTTCAATGCAAGGGGTTGGGCCAAAACCAAACCAAAAATCCCTAAAATGATAAAGATCATAAAAACTGAAAACACAAAAAATGTGGTTATACCAAACGCAGACATGACTTTCAAACACAAACGTGAAAATGTGAGATGCAGATGCAAATTTAGAGATCTAGAACCTGCAAAACAAGATCTAAACCTAGACGCAAAAATAGGAAACATAAACATGCTTTTTGGGAAGAAACACAGAATTATGAGTCATATATGTGATTTCCAAAAAAACTTCTCCTACAACAAAGAAAAAATGCCAAAAATGTGAAAACATAGATCACATATGCGAAGTCAAAATGTAGATGCAGAAAGATTAGTCACCAATGCACAATAAATCAGAATCATCACAAATTAGACCTGCAACTTCACAAAAAAGCTAGATCTGCAAACAAAATGTTAAAAATAAAAGGACAAAGGTCCCACCAAGCATGCCAAAATGTATACGGTGAAAAATGATGATTAAAACTATTCTAAAACCATAAAGATCCAACCACAATAAAAAACCCTTTTTCTACAACCAAACATTCACCATACATCAATGAAGATACGTAAGAACATGCAAATTCATAAAATAAACAATATTACCATTCACATGTCAAGTAGGGTTTCAATTTTCATTGTCTCCTATATCTATTGATCTTGTTTGATATATTTGCTCTCAGATTTTATGTGTGCACAAGAGCTTAACAAAGAATAGATTGTGGTTGAAGATGCTTGATCGCAAGAAGGCTTGATTGCATAAGTGTTGATTAGATGATTAGGTTGGTAATAAAGGAGGTATCCTCTTATATAGAAGATGGTTAAGAAAATAGAGGGATAAGATTAAGAGGTGAAAGAAGTAAATGGTTGGCTAGGATTAAAGGGTAGATAGAAGAAATAATAAAATAATGAAGGGGGTAGGTAGGAGAGGATTAAGAGATAAGCGGCATGTGTCATAGAGGAAAAAGCCAATGGATTCATTAAATAAATAAAGATTTATTTAATTAATAGAAGAAGTGGTAACAATTAAATAAATAAAAGTATTTATTTAATTTAAGAAGAAAGATAATTTAAATAAATAAAAATATTTATTTAAATGAGAAAAGGGGCTAGAAAAGGCTAAAAAAATTAATTAAATAAATAAAGATTTATTTAATTAATAGAAAACTTAGGATAAAATAATTAAATAAATAAAATATTTATTTAATTAAAGAGGACAATTTTAGGTGTCTACAACAATAAATTTGGACATAAGGCATTTAACTATAGAAGCATTCAGTGTTATAGTTGCAAGACATATGGTCATAAAGCAAATCATTGTAGAAATCATGTTGTGAGTCATAATCATAAACTAGTTGAAGCAAACAAGATGAGTTACAAATTTCATGGATATTGTTATACTTGCAATAACTATGGGCATAAGGCCAATCAATGTAGATATAGATCACATCTAGTAAGATCTGAAAGGAAGATTATCAGTTGTTTCAAGTGCAAGCAGTCCGTACATTATGCTAATCAATGTAGAAATGGAAATGTGGAGAAATCTACTAAGAAGACTATGATGAAGAATGGTGAATCAAAGAAGAAAGAAAATTTGGTCTGGAGAAGGAAGAGTGAGAACAAAGGAAGTGAGCCTGATGTACTGGAATCTGGTGCAGACACCTCTTCCTCGGGTAACTAAGTATAGCGCTTTGGGTCAGGGGGAATTCTCTTTTGAAAGAAAAATATTCTTTCCTCCCCGTCTGAGTGGATCATGTTATCAATCCGACATGATTGTGCTTTAAGTTCTTTAAAGGCTATTTGATAATCAAAGAAATTTTGTTGATATCATTAATAAGATAGTTCTTCATGGCAAAAACCTAAGGGAAGTGTTTTTGGAAAGATAAATATCAGCTTTTTGAATTCATTCTTTATCAATCATTTTTTCTTAAGAATATTGTGAATATTAGAGGAACAGTAGAACAAATGAGGAGTGCGAGAAATCATAGAAGGAAAAATGATCATCAACGAATCTAGCAGTGAGGAATTTCAGGTTTTGGACAAGGTGTTCCTAGATGAATTTAACTTGGAGAAAATCAAAGATGTTGAAGTTGGTCTGAGTAATGTTGAGTTGCAAAGGGTCAAAGGATTGGAAAGCAAAGGTCTGAATCTATGGATAGAATTCCCTTGGTGTTATAATGCAAAGGTTATTAGGATAATCCTTAGTTGTGTATGGGATGACAACATTATGTTGGATAAACCCTATCCAGTTTTGAAGGAGGTTATCTCTATGATCATTGAATTGTGCAATAGTGGAGAAGTTTTGGCAAAGAAGTCAATCTTGAACAAAGAAGTGGAAGCCCTGACCGGCGTGAAGGGTGATCAATGAGCATTGATCATTAACACAATCATCAACCCTATGGTGAGGTATTGTGCCTACGACATCTCTTATAAAAACTATTTTAGGAATAGGGATGGTGCCACCTTGGCAATTGTACATTATATGGCACACATGCTTCTGATGGAAAGCAAATCATTCAAATTGTATAAATTGTTGAGAGCATTGTTGTTGGAGATGTTAATATGACAAAACAAAAGAATTATCTTTCTAGTTTGATTCATTGCTTGTGAGTTTGGTTATGTATTGTTTGGGATCCCTTCCGACAAAAGACAATATTATATGGGAGTTTGGTATTCCGATTGCAAGGGAGATATTTAGATATTTGAACAGTCTAGATAATAAAGTGGAAGTTTGTGATACTTATGTCAAATCTTTTTTTAACAAATTGTTAATCTTAGAGGATCCGGTTAATACTAAGAGGGGGGGGGTGAATAAGTATTAACAACAAATTCAAATCTGAAGCTCAACCTTATAAAAATTTCACTAAATCAAACAATATCCAACAACAAAACCATTTACCAGTATCGCTATCTACTGATTATCATCTGCTAATCTGATTTATCAAGTCTGCACATTAAGTGTTCATAAACCATGCATTAACTGAAAAGAAAACATAACAACACATAAAAACATTCACCATATGAACACCATGTTTTTCACATGGAAACCCAAATAGGGAAAAGCCATGATGGGTATTGGTACCCACAAAAATTATGCACTCTTTTGGAATTTGCCCTGTTAAGAGCCTAGCCTGGTTAGGAGCTTACAATGATGCCCTATTAGGAGTCACCCTGTTAAGGGATTTAGATGATGAGCCCTGTTAGGAGCTTTGACCTATTAGGATCAACCTCGCAAGAGTATTTAACACTTAGATGTTGAGCTACCCGGTTAAGGTATTTACAATGTAAGGTATGTAAGGACCTACCCGGTTAAAGGATTTTGACTGTTGCAACTGTTAGGGAACAATAGTGAATGATCTTGGTATAACACTTAACTATTTTCTTGATCAATTCTGCTCTAAATATGCTACACTCTAGTAGATCTCTCACACTCTGGTTTGGCTTCACACTCTTCTCAAAAACCATTGACACAACAAACATCAACTGTACTAACCTAAATAACCTTTACAACTTAGTCAGTTATAAAACCCTAAGACTTACAATGTAGATCATCACAGATATTTACAACTCATTACAGATTATCATATGGATCATTACAATCAATTACAATCATTGAATGATCATGCCGCACCTTGATCTAATACTCCTTGAAACCCTTAGCTCATTTTGCTAAGCACTTTGCACATACCCAAGAAATTCACTCTTGATCGTGCCAAAACATCATTCAAACACTTCACATGGTTCTAGCCACATCATCACCAACATTTGAAATTGATGTAGATCACCGCCAAACCAAAAATCATTACCGATTAAAATAATTCTTTACCGGTCCTTAAACCCTTCTTAAACCCTAGCAAAAATACAACCAAAATCATAAACATGACTTCTAATAACCAAAACATGATGCATTTCTGGTCAGATACATATTACAATGATACAAATGCACATTCCAAACCACAACACTTCAATCATCACCAATTGCAAGATCTAATGAAAACATTTCCTCGTTTACCGGTTAAGGTCCTAATTCCCAGTTTCTGATTTCTTTACCAGTAAGCTTTTTCTGGCAGACCGAAAAATACTAAGATGAAAAAATACAACATAGTAAACATCAGTTACCATCAATAACAACACAAATATCTGATCAAATTCATCCAACAGTCATTTACTGGTTCAGTCATCATTCTTCATCTGCATCAGTTATGCCAATCATGCCAACATTCTCCCCCATTGGCATTGATGGCAACACCAACATATTCAACTAAAATCATGATGCTGACTATAACTTCTCTACTATGCTTCACTCTTCTGTCGGTTCTTCTCTTCTCCATTTGGAACTAAATATTCATTTATTCTCCCCCTTTCTATTACACATCTTCTCCTCCTTAGGCTAATATATTTATTCTCCCCCTTTGATAGCAATGCCAAAGGTGCATATGCATCACCGGTCATCAAATTTGTTGTTGTTGTTTTCAACATCTCTGCAAATATCATCTAAGTTGCTCCCCCTACGGAGTAGCCATCATTTCATCAATCCATAGTGAAAAATTTTCAATAAGCATACTGGATTGATGCATCTCCTGCATCCTAGTTTTTCTTGTATAGGGGTTTGACCCCTAATTTACCTGTGAGGTACTCAGAGGTAGTCTTTGGCAATGGTTTTGTGAAAATGTCTGCTACCTACTCTTTTCTTGTCATATACTCCATTCTGACTTGTTTTTCTTGTACTCTCTCCCTCATAAAGTGATATTTCAATTCTATGTATTTAGTTCTTGCATATAATACAAGATTTTTTGAAATATTAATTGCACTTGTATTGTCACAATAAATAATCACTGATTCAGACATATCTTGCTTAAAACCTTCTAACACATGTCTCATATATATTTCTTGTGTGCAATTCATTGATACTTCAACATACTTTTCCTCTGTTGTTGACTGTGATACACATGTTTGTGTTTTACTTATCCAGGAAACTAATCTACCTCCAAGAAGAAAAGCTCCACTGGTAGTGCTTTTCTGGTCATCAAGATTGCCTGCCCAATCTGTATCAGTAAACACTTCTAAAGAAAAATCATTTTTATAAGGATACCATAATCCATAATCCATTGTGCCTTTCAGATATTTGAATATCCTTTTCACCGCTACCAAGTGAGTCTCCTTGGGATCCTTCTGAAATCTATCAACCAAACCAATAGCATGTACAATATCAGGCCTACTGTGAACAACATAATGCAACTTACCAATCATGGACCTGTATTCATTTTCATCAACAGAGGGTGAATCATCTTGTTTAGACAATTTACAACCTGTCACCATCGGAGTACCAACTGGTTTACAATCTTGCATGCCAAATGTTTTCAACACTTCCTTTACATACTTACTCTGACAGATAAATATTTCACCATCCAATTGTTGGACTTGCAACCTAATGAAAAACTTAATCTCACCAATAAGAGACATCTCAAATTCTTTCTTCATCTCCTTAGCAAAAGCCATACATAAATCATAATCACCTCCAAAAATTATATCATCTACAAATACTTCAGCTATCAACACTTTGTCTCCATCAGCCTTAAGATATATGTTACTATCCTCACTAGTACACTGGAATCCTATCTTGATCAGGTGTGCATGCAATCTTTCATACCATGCTCTCGGTGCCTACTTCAGTCCATATAGTGCCTTATGTAACTTGCAAATCATATCTTTATCCTCAAATAAAGAAAATCAATCTAGTTGTTCTAAGTACACTTCTTCCTCAAGGATGCCATTAAGAAAAGCAGATTTAACATCCATTTGATAGACCTTAAAGCCTTTAAATGTAGCATAAGCAAGTAAAATTCTTACTCCTTCCAATCTTTCCACTAGTGTAAAGGTTTCTGCATAATCTTCTCCTTCTTGTGCATAGCCTTTGCATACCAACCTTGCTTTATTCCTCACAACCTTGCCTTCTTCATTCAACTTATTTCTAAAGACCCATTTAGTGCCAATCACATTCTTGTCTTCTGGTCTAGGAACAAGTGTCCATGTCTTGTTCTTCTCTATCTGATCCAATTCCTCATTCATAGCATTAATCCAATCATCATCCTTCAATGCCTCTCTTACTATTTTAGGCTCAATTGTAGAATTCAAACAAGAGTTTTCTCTGATTTTCCTTCTTGTTTGTACACCGGCATTTTTATCTCTTATAATTTGTTCTTCTGAATGATTTAATCTAACATACCTTGGTATTATGATTCCAGTGTTGTGCCTTCTTCTTCATGTTCTTCATCTTCTTCATCACTTTCTTCATTTACCGGTTGAGCACCTATTTATGCATTTTCTTGCTCATCATTCTTTTGTACTTTCGGTTCAATAAACACAAGTTTTTCTTCATCTTTCTTAGGTTGGTCTACTGGTCTCATCAGATTTCTGAAATAGTTCATCTACCTTCACATTTGCACTCTCAATGATCCTTTTTGTTCTCTTTTTATAATATTTCAAAGCCTTACTCTTTGTAAAGTAACCAAGAAAAATACCTTTATCACATTTTGCATCAAACTTTCAAGTGAAATCATCACGTTTAATGAAACATTTACTCCCAAAATTTTTAAAGTAACTTACATTAGGAGTCTTGCCATGCCATAATTCATAAGGTGTTTTTTTGTTACCTCTCTTGACAAGTACCCATTTCAAAGTGTAAGCAACAATGCTAACTACTTTTCTCCAAAACATTTTTTGGTACTTCACCTTGAATCAACTGTTAGTTAAATGAGAGGGGGAGGGGGTGAATCAGATAAACTCACAATTCAAAATCTTCATCAAATTCAACCTCGATAGAACTTACTTGATATGCAACTATGACTATAAATTATTCAAACTCATAAACTGATAAACTTGAAACATCAAAACACATTTAACACCAAATTTAACGTGGAAACCCAAATAGGGAAAAACCACTATGGGATTTCAAACCCACTAAGAAAATATACTCTTCTACAGTATGCTCGGTTAAAAGCCAATCCTATTAAATATTACATAAACATGTTTGCTAGATGTGACCCGGTCGAGGGATTTCCCTCATATCTATCAGAATCTTGCACTTTTTTAGAAGTGACCTTGTCAAAGGATTTCAAACAAACAATTAGAATGTTACCTTGCTAGAGGATTTACAAATAAGATTGTTAGGTCCACTCGGTTAAGAGATTTCTTGTCACTTACAAAAATAAATAACAGTAATAAAATATATCTGCAACTTCACATCTGAAATGTTATGGTAGACTCTATGTGCTCAAAATAATCTTGTCATAAGACTTATCTTCCTCCTTGCTAGGCTTCTCACTCTATTCTTCAATCAGATCTACAATCTTTTGTACTCTATAATCACTTCAACAGCATCACTATTCTTCTATTTGCCTACATACATTGTTCATCAACTTTTCCTTATTTATAAGCAATTCCTAACTGCTTAATCTCCTTAATCACATTTCCCGTGATTAATATTAGCCATCAGATCTTCAAACTTGACTAGGTTCATTGAATCCTTCAAACTGAAAAACTTTTTATCTTGCCTTGAAACTTGTATTCCTTCCTTGGTACTTGTGCTCGGTTATGACAGTTCAATCTATGCTGTAGATCTAACTCTTGAATTTTCATTGCCATTGATCCTTAACAAACTTCTTGCACAACATTCCAATCTTCTATAAATCTCCAGATCATTGGCATCCTTCATTTAATAATGTATTTATTCATCCAATGCATTTTGTTACTGCTCGGTTGATGCTCGATTAATTCTGAACTTTACTCGATAGACATTTTGTATTCATCTCGGTAGCTTTGCTTGCTGATGATGCTTGGTGACTTCTTTCTTCTTTAACTGACATTGATAACCTTGGAATTTATCAACTGGCTCCTTGCTCGGTAAAATAGAATACTATCAAACCTTTACTCATTCTATTACATGAAATCTATTCTCCTTCTTATTCAGTCTTCGAATACACATATATAGGATATCAAAACAATCAAAATAGCATAATCTCATCACTATCTAACTCGGTAATAGTTTCTCATTGAATAACTTATTACTCCCCTTCATTTTCACATTCTTTTAGTGTCACTTACCGACATCTTTATACTCATCAAAACATACTCTTTAAGATATGGCAACATCATACTGAATCATAAAATCAATTGCTTGACATCAATGACAAAATAATAACATTAAAACAGTAATCATCCTTTATCAATTATATCATCAATCTCCAACAACCTTCTCAATATCATCATACCAACAAACTTAATGTAATGCCAACAATCTCCCCCTTTGGCATTGATGGCAATACCAACTTGATTTATTCCAATTGATTCGAACTGTTGTTATTCTTCTCCCATTATCCTTGAGCTGTATTCTTTTCTTGTAATCTTCTCCCCTTGTCATTAGTCTTCTCCCCCTTTGACAAAAATGCCAAAAGTAAAACCGATCCATGATTACTTCCCCCTGTGAAGTAATTTCCTTGTTGTTAAAAAATATACAAATGTATCATCTTAGTGTCGGTCAGAGCATCTCGTCTTCATTCACTATTTCCTGCACAACTTTAGACAATCTCGTAAAGTGTGTAAATCAGCATCAACTCACAAATAGTATTTTATAGAGTCATAGAATTGATGCTTTCACCAAACTCTATCAGTGAGTACTAGATAGGGGTAGGACCCCTAACTTACTTCCGAGATACTCAAAAGTGTCCCTTGGAAGTGGCTTTGTGAAGATGTCTGCTATTTAATCCTTTGTGCTAACATATTCTAGCACAACTTTCTTTTCTTGAACTTCTTCTCTTAGATAATGATGCTTTATAGAAATATGCTTTGTCTTAGAGTGCATTACCAAATTCTTTGAAATGTTAATAGACCTTGTATTATCACAAAATATAGTTACTGGTCCGGTAACTATCTCATTCATACCTTCCAACAGTTGTTTGATCCATGCTATATTGGTACAATTCAATGCTACAGCGACATATTCAGCTTTAGTAGTTGACTGTGAAATGCATCCTTGTTTCTTGCTAAGCCAACTCACTAGTCTTTCTCCCAGAAAGAAAGCTCCACCGCTTGTGCTTTTCCTGTCATCAATATTTTCTACCCAATCAGCATCTGTATAGACTTTTAAGTCAAAATCATTCTTATTTTTATATAGTAAACCATAATCTTCAGTGCCTCTCAAGTATCTGAAAAATTCTCTTGATTGCTGTCATATGGGTTTCTTTGGGATCTGCAAAAAATCTTGCAGCTATACCTACTGCATGTGCTATATCAGGCCTATTGTGAACTACATATTGCAATTTTCCAATCATAGATCGGTAAAGTGTCTCATCAACAGATGCAGATTCATCAATCTTTGATAGTTTACAGTTAGTAGTCATAGGAGTACTTACAGGTTTAGAATCCTCCATTCCAAATTTCTTCAAGATTTCCTTTATATACTTGGATTGAGTAATGAAAATCCCATTTTTCATTTGTAGTATTTGTAAACCTATAAAATACTTTATTTAACTGATTAATGACATCTCAAATTCTTTACACATTTCATTTCCAAAGTTCTTGCATAAAGAATCATTTCCACAAAAAATAATATCATCAACAAATATGGCTGAAATCAGTATTTCATTATCCTCATCATTCTTCATATACATGTTGTTGTTTTCACTAGTCCTCATAAATCCAATCTTTATTAAGTAAGAGTGCAACCTTTCATACCATGCTCTAGGTGCTTGCTTTAGGCCATATAAAACTTTGTTCAACTTACATACCTGATATTTATTCTTCTCTTCAATAAATCCTTCAGGTTGTTCAATATAGACTTCTTCTTCTAGTATACCATTCAAAAATGCAGATTTAACATCCATTTGATATACCTTGAAATTTTTGTAAGTAGCATATGCCAACAATGTTCTCACTCCCTCAAGTCTTGCCATAGGTGCAAAAGTCTCACCATAGTCTATTCCTTCTTCTTGAGCATAACCTTTGCAAACTAGCCTTTCTTTATTCCGAATGACCTCACCTTTTTCATTTAGCTTATTTATGAAAATCCACTTTGTACCGATTATATTTTTCTCTTTTGGTCTTGGGACCAGTGTCCATGTTTCATTTTTCTTGATTTGTTCAATCTCTTTTGTCATAGCATTCACCCAATCTTCATTGCTTAATGCCTCTTTTACTATCCTCGGTTCAAACTCGGATATCAGACATGTGTTATGTCTTAGTTTGTTCCTTGTCATCACTGGATCATTCTTATCTCCTATAATTTGACTTGATGCATGATTTCTTCTAACATATTTTGCTAATATAGGCTCAGTAGGCTCTGTATGTTCTTCTTCATCACTCGATAACTGAGTATTTTCTTCATCGGCTTTCTCGGTAAGACTTCTCGGTTGTACATATACAAACTCTTCATAATCTTCTGGTTCTTTGGAATTTCCTTCATCATTCCTTTCTGCAAATTCATCAATTTTCACATTTGCACTATCCACTATTTTGTTAGATGATTTGATTAGACATTTAAATGCTTTACTCCTAGAGGAATAACCAAGAAATGTTCCTTCCTCACTTTTTTGATCAAATTTTCCATTTCTGTCATGTTTGTGAGCATAACATCTACTTCCAAATATTTTAAAATAACTTACATTTGGTTTCTTGTCATACCAGATTTCATACGGTGTCTTCATAGTTCCTTTCGTCAGTTGTACTCGGTTGAGGGTGTAAACTACAGTGCTTATTGCTTCTCTCCAAAATATTTGAGGTACTCTCTTTTCTATCATTAAAGTTCTGGCACAATCTACAATTGATTTGTTTCTTCTTTCAACTATCCCATTTTGCTGTGGTGTTCTCAATGCAGACACTTGTCTCTTTATACCATGATCATTGCAAAATAAGTTAAATTCATCTTAAATGAACTCTCCTCCTCTATTAGATCTTAGACATTTCAATTGTCTTCCTGTTTCATTTTCAACTCTTGCCTTATACCATTTGAAAATTTGAAAGGCTTCTAATTTCTCTTTTAAAAACATAACTGACATCATCCTTCAGTAATCATCCACAAATAATATGAAGTATTTATCACCATGATAACTTTGAACTTTCATAAGACCACAAAGATCAGTGTGCACAAGATCTACAATTCCTTTAGAAGTGTACGACTTACTTGTAAATATTGATTTTGTCATCTTACCCATCTGACATCCTTGGCATATTGCATTCTCAGGTTTTTCCAAGCTCGATAGACCTCTTACACGGTGCTTTTTACTTATTTTGATCAGGTTATCAAAATTTACATGACAAAACCTTTTATGCCATAACCAAGTATCTTCTATTTTTGCATACAGACAATTGTTCCGAGTTGAGTCAAGGTGAAATGTGTTACCTCTTGTTTGAGTCCCAGTAGTAGCCAACTTTCCATGTTTGTCATGAACTTTGACAATTCCTTTCTAAAATTCTATTCGGTATCCTGTATTGTTTAGTTGTGCTACACTCAACAAATTGTATTTCAGACCTTCAACCCAATATACATCATCACATTTAGCATTATCAAGAAGTGTGATAGAACCTTTACCTTTCATAGGACATGGTGCATCATTACCAAATCTTACATAACCTCCATCATAATCTTCTAATTTAACAAACTTGTGTTTACCACCTGTCATGTGATGTGAGCATCCACTATCTATGATCCAAGAATCATTATTATTTATGTGTGATATTAAGGCTTTTTTTTCATACCTTTCTTCATCTGATCCATCTTTGATAGCCACATATACAACTTCCTCTGTCTTAGACCCATCAGATTTATCACCATTGGATTCCTCATCAGCTACTAGGCATGTCTTTCTATCTCTCCTTCTGAAGTCTCAGTGCCCTCTGTATTGGTTGTCTTTCTATCTGTCATCTTGGTATTCTCTCTTTTCACTAGATTCTTTGTTAGGACAATTAGAAGCCATATGTCCAATTTTATCATAGTTAAAACATTGTTAAAGGTAACTTCCCTTTATACTTACCTTTGCCTCTCGGTAACCTTCTGGCCAATAATGCTTCAAACTCTTCTTGCTTTCTGATTTCCTCATATAGTTTGTGTACTTCTTCCATGTTTTTGTGAAATCTCTCACTTGCTCCACTGTGATTTCCTTCAACATACTTATACATTCTATCATTGTAATCATCAGATTCACCAAGATGAAAAGAACTGAAAGCATATTCAACTTTGTTTACCTAAGACCCACTGTTATCAAAATTACTTAACTCAAAAGCATGTAGTTTATTGATAGTAGCATCCAAAGAGACTGGCATGTTTGGTACAAACCTTAATTCATTAATTGCAGAGACTCGAATGGCATAAGTAGGTAGAAGTGTTCTCAGCAACTTACTTGTTACATCCTTTTCTTCAATAGTTCCTCCTGCTCCTTTGATTTGATTGATAGTTTCCTTTAACCTTGTACTATATTGGATTATGTTCTCACCTTCATTCATTCTCATGGATTCAAGTTGTCCTCTTAGACTGTCTACTTTTGCTCTTTGAACATGTTCATCACCACCATACACAGATGTAAGCTTATTCCACATAGCTTTGACATCATTACAACCTTCTAGATCATTAAACTTTGAGTCGGTCAATGCTAATGTTATTTCAATCATTCCTTGAGTATGTTCTTTCTTTGCCTTTATTTCTTCCATTGTCATAGGGTAGGTGCTAAGTGCAGTGTAATCATTCTCCAGATAATATGTTGCATATTCTCTAATTCCTGATAAGTGCAGCTTCATTCTTTTCTGCCATGTGGTGAAACTTGACTTGTTCAACTTTGGTGCAACCCTTTTATACATCTTCAGATCTTGCCTCAAGTTCCTTTAAACTTTTCTTTTGGAGTTCTAGCTCTGATACCAATTGTTATTTAAATGAGAGGGGGGGGGGGGGGTGAATCAGGTAAACTCACAATTCAAACTCTTAATCAGATTCAACCTCAATAGAACTTACTTGATATGCAACTATGACTGTAAATTATTCAAACTCATAAACTGATAAACTTGAAACATCAAAACACATTTAACACTAGATTTAACGTGGAAACCCAAATAGGGAAAAACCACTATGGGATTTTGGACCCACTAAGAAAATATACTCTTCTAGAGTATGCTAGGTTAAAAGCCAATCCTGTTAAAGATTACATAAACACATTTGCTAGATGTGACCCGGTCAAGGGATTTCCCTCAGATCTATCAGAATCTTGCACTTTGTTAGAAGTGACCTTGTCAAAGGATTTCAAACACTCAATTAGAATGTTACCTTGCTAGAGGATTTATAAATAAGACTGCTAGGTCCACTCGGTTAAGAGATTTCCTGTCACTTACAAAAATAAATAACAGTAATAAAATATATCTGCAACTTCACATCTCAAATGTTATGGCAGACTCTATGTGCTCAAAATAATCTTTTCATAAGACTTATCTTCTTCCTTGCTGGGCTTCTCACTCTGTTCTTCAATTAGATCTTCAATCTTCTGTACTCTATAATCACTTCAGCAGCATCACTGTTCTTCTATTTGCCCGCATACATTGTTCATCAACTTAAAATTATTTATAAGCGATTCCTAACCGTTTAATCTCCTTAATCACATTTCCCATGATTAATATTAGCCATCAGATCTTCAAACTTGACTAGATTCATTGAATCCTTCGAACTGAAAAATGTTTTATCTTGCCTTGAAACTTGTATTCCTTCCCTGGTACTTGTGCTCGGTTATGACCGTTCAATCTATGCTGTAGATCTAACTCTTGAATTTTCATTGTCATTGATCCTTAACAAACTTCTTGCACGACATTCCAATCTTCTACAAATCTCCAGCTCATTGGCATCCTTCATTTAATAATGTATTTATTCATCCAATGCATTTTGTTACTGCTCGGTTGACGCTTGGTTAATTCTGAACTTTACTCGGTAGACATTCTATATTCGTCTCGGTAGCTTTGCTTGCTGACGATGCTTGGTGACTTCTTTCTTCTTTAACCAACATTGATAACCTTGGAATTTATCGACTGGCTCCTTGCTCAGTAAAATAGAATACTATCAAACCTTTACTCATTCTATTACATGAAATCTTTTCTCCTTCTTATTCAGTCTTCGAATACACATATATAGGATATCAAAACAATCAAAATAGCATAATCTCATCACTGTCTAACTCGGTAATAGTTTCTCATTGAATAACTTATTACTCCCTTTCATTTTCACATTCTTTCAGTGTCACTTACCGACATCTTTATACTCATCAAAACATACTCTTTAAGATATGGCAACATCATACTGAATCATAAAATCAATTGCTTGACATCAATGACAAAATAATATCATTAAGACAGTAATCATCCTTTATCAATTATATCACCAATCTCCAACAACCTTCTCAATATCATCATACCAACAAACTTAATGTAATGCCAACATCAACATGGTTCTAGAAGCTTCAACAATTGTTCTATTCAGTCTCTCTACTATCCCATTCTATTATGGAGTTCTAGGAGCTAACATCTGCCTCTTGATTCCCTGTTCATGACAAAACTTCACAAACTCATTAGAAGTAAATTCTCCTCCCCAGTCATATCTCAAACATTTCAAATTCTTCCTGGTTTCTTTCTCAACTAAATTTTTGAATGTTTTGAATTTACTGAATACCTGAGACTTTTCTCTTAGAAAAGTTACCCACATCATTTTGAAAAATCATCAGTGAAAATCATGAAATATCTATCACCATAATAGCTCTTAGTCCTCATAGGACCACAAAGATCAGTATGAACCAAATCTAGAATATTTTCTGAAGAGAAAGACTTACTCTTAAAAGATATATAAGTCATCTTACCCATCTGACAGTCCTTACATAACACATTATTTGGTTTAACAAGTTGGGGCAAACCTCTCGCAATACTTGATTTACTAACCTTTATCAAATCGTCAAAATTCACATGACAAAACCTCTTGCGCCATAACCAACTGTCTTCAATCTTTGCCACCAAACAACTATTCACATTAGTATTCAGATGAAAAATATTACCTCTTGTATGCTTTCCAGTAGCAATCAATTCTCCATTACTTCCAAGAAAAGAGCACACTCCACTTTTAAATTTTAGAAGATATCCCTTATCATTTAATTAACCAACACTCAAAAGGTTATATTTTAATCCATCAACCCGAAAGATGTCATCTGCATTACTTTTTCCATTCAATGAAATAGTTCATTTACCTTTAGCCATGCAGGGTGAGTTGTTACCAAACCCTACCACACCACCATCAAATTATTCAAGAGATAAGAAATTATTTCTATCACCGGTCATGTGGTGTGAACAACCACTATCTATTATCCATTTATCACTGCTATCCATGTGAGAAACCAATGCCTTTTCATCAGTCAGATCTTCCTTCATAGCAACAAACACTATCTCCCCATTGTCATCTTCTTTTGATTCTTCATCAGTTACTCCTTCATCAACTGCAACATAGCAAAGTTTATGTCATTTTCCTTTAAATTTCCTGAACTGTGCCCAATCTTATTGCAGGAAAAACACTTCAAGGTTAATTTACCTTTATACTTACCAATGCCTCTCGAAAATATTTTAGTCAATAGCACCTCAAGTTCCATCATATGATCTTTATTATCATCCTCGCCTCTGTTACCACCATGACTAGACCTGCAATCATGATTATGACAAAAAAATTCGCTTTCTTCATAGATGTACCGGTTATAGAATCTTTAAAAGTAGATTTAGATGGTTTTGAAACACTATTATCAAAGTTGTTTGACTCAAATGCAGTCAACTTTCCAATGAGAGAATCAACAATGACTTTATCTTTAGAAATAGATCTCAATTCTTGAATTGTAGAAACTCTAATAGCATATTGTGGTAGGAGAGTTCTAAGCATTTTACTAACAACAACATTATCATCAATCTTACCTCTGATGAATACTAAGAGGGTGGGGGGTGAATTAGTATGCCAAAAATCTTCTATCTTAAACACTTTGCAAGACTAGCATTAAATCAGTAAAACAGTTTAACAGACAAACCAGTTAACAAACATGCAAACCAAATAGCTAATAATACATTTACCCACAGAAGCACAAACACCATAACACAAGATATTTTGACGTGGAAACCCAAATGGGAAAAAACCACAGTGAGATGGGACTCACAAGTCACTATCTGCAGAATAGGAACCAGACCGGTTAAGGTCAGATTGGTTAAGGTCTTACAGTGTTCTTTACCAGAACATATCCTGTTAGGAATCTCAATCTCTGTTAGGAGACAAGTCCTATTAAAGACTACCTTGCTAGATGATTTTAGATCCACAGATGTGAACCACCTTGTTAGAGGATTTACAAGAGGCTTTTGGGCCTATCCGGTTAAGGGCTACAGACTTGTCAAAGATGTGAGTAATCAACAAGTGTTTGATCTAGCTAATAGCACAGACTGCTTGGTTAGATCCTTGATAGCTCTCTATTAATGTGCTATAGCATTACTTCACTCTTCTACACATTTATAATCTCTCCCACTCCTCAACCACCTTAAACCCTAGCCGCAATATCAACTTTTGCAACAACAATAACAGCATAAAACCCTAGACATGATGTCCTTTTAAAGGAAACTGATTTCATGTCGGTCCAATAGGACTACATTACAATTTCCTAGGTTCAATGAACCTGGACATACTAGGTAATACGTCACAAAAAGAATCGCTACAGTGTCAGCACCGTCAAACAATCGGTGGGTGGTAACTCATCACAAAGTATTACCGGTTCATGCAAAATGTCGGTTGTCGGTTTGACAAAAATGAAGATTGGTAGAAATGTGTTATGCCACTTTAATCCCTCATACCGCTTGAGGTCAACATGTCGCTTCAGACCGGGAAACACATTTTGCAAAACATCAATAGTCTAAAGACTATAATACAACATACCGGTTGGAACAAATATCGGTTGTACTCTAACTCATACATATAAAGAGAATCTCAATGCAAGTGTGTGTCCATCAATAACAATCACAACATAAACATAAAAAATGCCAACAATCTCCCCCTTTGGCACTGATGGCAAAACTTAGGAAAATAAAATTTTGACATCTAAGTGTTTTACAACAAAATCATGCCATTAGCAAAATTGCTCCCCTTAAGCATATACACTATCCCTTTGATAGTACAATGTATAACAATTTTGCATAAAGAACATAAACATTGAGATATATAGAGCATATAATCAATATTTGATTACCAAATACTTCACCCAATGTAATTATTCTCCCCCTTTGCCAACAATGACAAAGTACAACTTAACAACCCTGTTTTCATTTGATATATTAAAAAAAATAAAAGTTTATGACAACAACGAATGATACTTGTCAAAAATAGATTTAAAGTCCTACAAGAATTGTTTCATCGACAAAGACCAAGACTCAAGTAGGGAGGTAGCTACTTCTTGCTCGGTCTGCATCTGGGAGACTTGTTCTTCCATGGCATCAATTGTGCTCATTTCCTATGTAACAGTTAAGGCATCCAGGTTCAGATAGCACTTCTGAAGAATTTGCAAGCGTGGGAGTAGAACCAGTTGTAGCTCCTACAAATCTCTAGACCGAGTGTTGATCTCTTGCTCCATTTTCACTGACTGGATGTGAAACTAGTGAACGGTTTGCCCATAAGTTGTGAAGGAATCATAAGGTGGCTTGAATGTGCTCAAGTAGGACTACAAGTCCTTTCCAAGTTTTTGCTTCTGAGCTAGCATATCATCATAGAATAGATGGGGTTGGCAGATTTTGCTGAGTAGCAGATTCCCCTCATCTAGAGCGTCCCTTATATCCTTTTGTCCTTTCTTCAGTTCAATCCAGAGCTCATTCAACTTCTTCACCAAAGCTATATTAAGAGCTTTTTGATGCTCCTTCTTGACATTAGCCTCTGCTGCCTCTTCAAGGCTCTGCACCTAATCATCTACTACTGTGCATAGGAGCTTAAGTCTAGATAGTGATGAATCGATGTTTGGAAGATTTGTACCGGGTATCAAACCGGTGAGCGTATCCATAGCTGCTTGGATTACATCCTGCTCCTTCTTCCATCGAATGATTTCAAGGCACTCTTGAGCTACCTTGATGCTCTGCATTAGCTCCGTTTCACTTGCAGACTAGAGATCAATTGGACTGGTGAGATCAGCTGGTTTAGCTTGACTCTCGGTTTCCTTTAGAGTCTCCATCTATGTGCTCTTCGCCGCTTCTCTCCTCTTCTCTGCTTCCTTGTCCTCCTCAGCCTTTTTCTTTTATGCTTCCTTCTTCTTCTCCTGTTCCTTATCTTCTTCTTCCTTCTTCTTCCTCTCTGCTTCCTTCTTCTTCTTCTCCATTTCATCTTTCTTCTTTTTCTCCTCTTCATCCTTCTTCTTCTTCTCCTCTTCATCCTTCTTCTTCTTCTCCTCTTCATCCTTTTTCTTCTTTTCTTCTCCTTCCTTTTTCCGCTTCTCTTCTTCTTCCTTTTTCTGCTTCTCTTCTTCTTCCTTTTTTCCGCTTCTCTTCTTCATCCTTCTTCCTCTTCTCTTCTTCTTCCTTTTTCTGCTTCTCTTCTTCATCCTTCTTCCTCTTCTCTTCTTCATCCTTCTTCCTCTGCTCGACCTCTTCCTTTGCCGCTTCCTGTCTGTCCTCAGCTTTCTTCTCCTATTCAGCCTATTGCTCTTGTCCTGTTGCCTCAGATGGTATCTCCTAGGTAACATCTTCTCCATCCAGGGCATCGACATCAATAGTGTCGACCAGTTCATCAACCGGATTTCCTTCATCATCAAGTACTTCACCCAGTTTGGATATAACCGATTCTTTCTCAGCTTGCCGGTTGGCTTCAACCACTCGATGCATCTTCAGAGCATCTAGAGCATGAGTGTGTGTATCCTTGAGCACTTCCTTACTTTTTCCTTCCAGTAACATGAGTCTTCTTCTTCTCATGAAGAAAAGACCTTTGTATTTGTTCATTACATCGAACAGTTCCAAATTTGATACATTAGGAAAGTGTTCAGCAAAATTTTTTTCTCTTATTTCCTGCTCCTGCTCTATGGCAATGCACCATTTATTGTCTAAGGACTTATACAAAGAATCCGGTGTTTCAGATCTAATTTCTGAAGGGGATCGGTCATTAAGACATAAATATTGAATTATTTATTTTTCCACCACCTCCTTTTCATCATCATTAAAGTCATCAAAATAATCAATTAAATCATTCAATACTTTTCTCCTAATGTTTTTGATAGTTCTGTGACAATGTGTCAAAGGTTTGTAGGAGGAAATATCAATATTTACCGATACAGATGATGTCGGTTCATCCTTTGTCTTCCTCTTTGCTTGACATGTTTCTTTGGCTTTTCCTCAGACAAGGTTTCTTCTGAGTTTGGAGAGGTGTTCCTTGTCTTCCTCTTTCTCTGGAACACTTTAGCCTATGCAGCTTCTGGTTTTTTCTTGGTTGGTGACCGCTTGATCACTTTTGGAGTTCTAGTAGTAACTGGTGCGGATGTTGTAGGCACTGCCTTTGCCTTCTTCACTGCTGGTTCCTTTTCTTTCATTGATGGTGGTTCCTCAACTGGTGTTATCCTCTCTAGGAAGGTGTTGGTTCTCTTTGCCTTAAGATCAAGCGGTGAGGCAATAAGGGTAGAGGCATACCCTTCCAACATATCGTATATCACCTCATAGCCCATTGGCTCCACTTCCTCTTATCTAGGCTCAAGAGCCTCCATTACCCATTTATCTACTTGGATGGTGAAGCAGATATTGTCTTCATATTTCTTGACGATGTCACCTGATATCCTCACTCTTTGGCTCATCTTCCTTTTGAACTCATCAAAATACTTGTTTAGAATATTAGGGTAACTGGTTCCAAGTGCTTCAATGCTTTCCTTAATTTTCTTGGTTACCAGTTGGTCACCAGACCACTGAACATCTCCTACTCCTAGGAAGTAGCCTTGGAAATAGAAGAACAACCCAACCAGTAGTTATCCAAATTTGAACCTAAGTGCATTATCTTGTTTGATCGCCTTCAGATTCAATAGGAGTTGTCTCTGCATACCAGTGCATAGATCAAATGATGCATCCTCCTTTATCATTCGGTAAGCGGCATTTACCGCTACAGCAGATACAGAGTTAATCCCACTGGTTGAGAATTGTAGCATCGTAAAATTGCAACACTTGCAATTTCGACTGCATTTGGGTCTTCACGATGGCAGCGCAACATTGAACCTAAATGGAGACCCCGAAACTTGTTTACGACACCAAAAACTGCATCTTTTTGTACCTTGGCCTGATCCTCCTTGCACCCTGTTGTCCCAGGAGGTGGGACCATGGCGCCCAGCGCCCTGGTCCTTGGCCCTATTTTGGGCCTGGTCTCTTGTTGGGCATCGGGTCTTCAAGTTTGCAATTTGGAAAATAATGTTCCTAGGTCAGCCTAAGGTCAGAAAAATCAGTCTCCTAACCCTAATTGACAAGTATATAAACTACATTTCCCCTCCCATTTGAGGAGGCGAAAGAGGTAAGAAAAAAAGGGTGAAAAATATATGTGTGCAAGAGGCGAAAGCGATATTCAAACATTCAAACATTCAAGCATTCAAGCATTCCTTCAAGCAATTGAGCATTCTAAGTCTCCATTCAAGGCTAGGTGTTGCATTCAAGACAAGGATTCAACCATTGAAGAGGAGATCACATACAACATACAACATCATTACACCTTCGCATGTAAGAATACAAACATTCTTACAACAAGGTATCAATACTTGATTACATTACAAACATTTACATTTACAACATTCTCATTTCTTGGTTAATTCCAAAACTAGGGTTTGACCTGAAGGCAAACCCCTAATCCCTAACCCCCCAATCGTCCTCTCTTTTCTGTGTGTAGGTTGCAGGTACGTGGCTGTAATTGAAGATCTAGAATCCTTGTGCAGAGACGAACAGATCCCCCTTCATTTCGTGGATTTTTCGGAGGACCGTGTGCACTCCGGGCGCCATAGTCCTGTCAACTTTCACTCAAATTTGCAGGACAACATCGTCTTGACATTTTACTGCTAATTTCAGGTCCATAGCTTCATCCCGTGTCCCTATCTCTGTCTACAAGTGAATCTTTCTTACTTTTACATACATTCCTAGTTCGATCTTTCTATCTACATTCTTTACAAAAGAGGGTATCCTTGATGTCTCAACCCTTGAAACTCATTTAGAATTCAGTCTTGCATTGTGTGGGATTGGATCTTGTGGGTTTCAACCCCTCTTTTGAATGTAAAGTCTCTTCTAAGTGAAAACCGTCAATCCTAGTGACCTCCTTTCTCTCTCCTTGGAGTGGGGGGGAACACCTAGGGTTCGATTTTCCGCTTTACATTTTGGTGAACCCGACGTGAACATCCTAATTCTGATTATTCATGGTTAGATCTGAAAAATTTGCTTCGTTGATTACATTTCCATGTTTGATCTTTTGCAAATTTTAGAGGTTAATTGCATAAAAACCCTAAATTTTCTTTTTAGTAATTAAGCTTGTGAAATGTTTAATTGTTAATGCTTGTTTCAGATCTACCCTTCTATTGCAAATTGTCAATTCATATTTGTGCTTTAATCCTAAAAATTAAGTGGTTAAGTGTCAAAACCCTAATTTTTAAAACTCTCTTGATTCAACCTTTGACCGATGATTTCACTGATCAAAACACCTCCAAATCGGTTGTAACTTTGGATTCCGCAACAAAATCATAATATCTCTCATCCTTGAAAATTTCGAAAAAAGTTGCGAGGACCGTGTGCACCCCGAGCGCCATCGTCCCCGACATTTTTTCCGAAATTTTGGGAGCTAGATTTTATTGTATTTTTCTGCTAGAATCCAGAATCTTGGCTGATTTCATCAATTTTAACACTTTCAAAATTAAAGTCAAAGTTGGTCTAGTGATTGCTTGGATTAAGGCTTTTAATCATTCAAAAATTGTTGAAATTAAAATTCATATCAAAATTGTGTTTCTTACTGTCCTAAATCTGAAAAGTGTGTTGGCATTCATTCGAAATTTCAGTGTTGTATTCAAATTTTAGCAGTTTATGACTTTTGAAATTAAATGTTTAATTGCAACAACTTTGATTTCCGCTTTCAAAATTGAATTTTGCATGAAATTGAGTCAACTTTTAAATTTTGAAGCCTGCATTTCTTTTAGTATTCCCTCTAAAATCATAAAATTCAAAATTTCAGTTTCCCTCTCTTTTTCAAAATTCAAATTTTGCATTTTTCAACAATCTTGGTAGGGTTCAATTTTGAGATTGCAACTTTAATTTGGTCTATCTACAGATCTTAAAATCACTCAATTTTTTCAGATTAGCTTTAAAATCGTCATAACTTTCATCCCTGAAAATTTCGAAAAAAGTTGCGAGGACCGTGTGCACTCCGTTCGCCACGGTCCCCGACATTTTTTTCAAAATTTCGGGAGACTGTCCTGATTGTATTTAACAGCTTAAATCTAGGAGAGTGGCTGATTTTATTGAAATTTGCTACCTCTAAATTCAAACTCTTCTCTCTCTCTCTAGTGCATGAGTTTTACAACAATAAGCCCTACTTACACTATTCCCGTTAGACGAAGCCTTAGAATTAAGTCTTTCCAAGGTTTAATTACTGAAGAGATGGAACCTAATTTGAATGGCCTTTTTAACGAGGACATGGGTAATTCCTCTAATCCTCTTAATGATGAAGAATCTCTCCATGAGGTTTCTATAGAACAACTTTCGAAATTGGATAACCAATTTGATGATTTTCAGCAATGGATGTCTCAAGAATATCCCAATAGTCAAGCTCTTTCATTAATTGAGGGTCTAAAACGTATGGTTCAAAGTGATAAGAATGGAATTGATATTTTGCGTAGTATTGCACACATCATGGATTCGAATGTGATGCCTATGAAGAGTTGTGCCGAAACTTTAGGTTATACACAACCTCCTACTCAAGTCAATCATTTTACCCCTTTGACAACTTCTATTGCTAGTATACCTACTTTTACATCAAACATAATGACTACTTCAATACAAAACATTCCACCTATGATCACTAGTCATGGGGGCAATCCTTCTTCTTCAATCAACCCTCTCCCTTCATTCAATCCGACTTCCTCATTCATTCCTTCAATGAGTGTCCCTATTACATCTCCACAAATGAACATGACACAAGGGGGCAATTCATTTAACCATTCCATTCCTCCTTGTAGTGCTCCTTCTTTCCAATCATCTCCTATGACTAACTATCATAGTGTCCCGCCACCTTACTCTCAATCAATACCTTCTTTCAATAACATAATACCTCCATCACAATCTAACATGTCTAATATGAACTCTTCGACTGAAGTGACCATTAACAATCTTGCACAAACTGTCTCTTCTTTACAACAACAAATTGCTTCTATGAATCAATCTAAGTTTAGTGTGCCCACATTTGATGTTGCGAGCCCACTTTCTCTTGACATTGTTCGAGTTATCCCCCCTAAGCATGTTGAAATCCTGCAATTGGAGCTTTATAATGGTAAAGGTGATCCTCTAACACATGTTAAGACCTTTCAAACAATATGTACCGATTTTGCTCATGACCAAAGGTTGCTTGCAAAACTGTTTACTAGAACATTAAGAGATAAAGCTCTACAATAGTATTGCTCGTTGCCTTCCTATTCTATTACTTCTTTCGAACAACTTGCAAATGCTTTTATTCAACAATTTCAAAACAATATAAGTCCTAAAGTTACTTTGATTGATTTAATGCATTGTAAACAAGGTGTTAAAGAAAAAGTGACTGATTTCATTGGTAGATATAAGCATTTATGTGCTCAAATTTCTTTTCCAGTGCCTGACAATGATATTCAAAGAATCTTTATTTCTAATTTACAAAAAGATATTAGAGAAAAACTTCTGTTTTCTGAGTTTACTTCTTTCCAACAGTTGTGCGCAACTCTTCACAATTATCAACTGACTGTGAGTCAAATGGAACAAGCAAATCCTATGGCTCTGAGTGATAAGGGTGATAGTATTCAACAACCATTTGGGAAGTTTAAACCGAACAGAGAGTTCATTAAGTTCAATGAAAACATCATCAACAACAATGTGAATGCAGCATCAGGTGTGCCTCCTATTTCTAAGTTTTTCAAGAAAGAAAGAAAGTTTACTCCTTTGAATGAATCATTGCATAGTATTATGAATAAGTTATTGGAACAAAATGTGCTTACTCTCCCTCCTATAAAGCAAATAGATCCTGCAAAGATTAATTCACCCTATTTTGATAACAAATCTTTTTGTCAATTTCATCGTCAACCTGGGCATGATACTGAAAAATGTTTTGCTTTAAAGGGTAAAATTAAAGATTTGATTGATAATAATACTATCTCTATTTCAGGTGTGAATGATAAAGGCAACACATCTGTAGCTCCTCCTAACCAAAATATTAAGATTTTTACTGATCCATTACCTTCTCATACCTCTAATGTGATTGAGACTAATGATTCCTCTTTCTCACCTGATAGTCTTGTGTCTATGACTCCGAATGTGATTAACTTTGTAGAGCAGCAAAAAATCCCTAAAGAACCTTCCATCACATTTGATTCCAATGAAACTATCAGGGCACCTGATGGTCCTTTATATATAGTTGCAAAAGTCAAGAATACACCTTGCCGTGGAGTGCTTATTGATCCTTCTTGCATGGTTAATATCATTACTAAAGAATTTATTTTTATTTTGTGATTGAATCAAGTGATCTATGACAAAACAAATGTGGTTGCGAAATTATTTGATGCATTTTCTTCTCCTTCAATTGGTTCTATTACATTACCTATTGAGGTTCATAACAAATCCCTTGATGTGAGTTTTGCTATTATTCCATCGTCCGAACAATTTCATGTGAAGCTAGGCTATCCTTGGCTATCTTCCATGAAAGCTATTGCTTCTCCTATTCACAAGTGTTTGAAATTTCCCCATAATGGTGAAGTTGTTACTGTCAATCATAGTCTCCTTAAACTGGCTGAAAGAACTTCTAGCATTCCTATTGATTATTTTTGGCCTAAACAATTTCAATCTCTTCCACCACGAAGTGGTCATCTTTTCAAATCTTATCAAAAGTGGAAAAAAGATATGATCCTATCTCTAAGTGAACCTGGAACACCCAAACTTGATATTCCTATCGTTCTTGAGAAGGAAGTTCTACCTTTGAAAGATAAAACTATTGTCTTTCCTCAAGAAGATTCCCAACCCATCCTTATGGATGTGACTATGTCTATGTCTAATAAACTTTCTAAAGGTAGACCTATACCTCCTCGTCATGATGGACTTGGTCTCCTTCCTAAACTAGATATTCCTCCTTTATATGGAGCAGTTCCTCCTCCTTCCTCTTATAGAGAGAAGAGACCTTCCTCTTCTCCTATTGTCCAACCTAAGAGGCCACAACCTAAACACCCAAGTGATAAGGATGAGAACTTTCCTCCTCCTCAATCTTCTCAACTTCCTACTAAGACTAGATGGAATCATTTTGCGCGTGAATGCCGATGAAAGCGTCATCTTAGAGCTCATGCAGCTGCTTCTCAAGCTTTGCAATCCCCAGAAACTCCTTCAGCTAGTATTATTCCATTTTCTCCTCAGCCGAAAATTGAGCCAAAATCTCCTAAACATAAGATGCATGATGGTTTTGATCCTGTGAGAGTTAAAGATCCTATTTTTATAAATCTTGATGATGATATAGATGAAAATGTTATTCATGATGAAAATGTTACTCCTCTTTCTTCTGATAGTGAATATGAATATGTTGATATTGATAACCATTTATCTAACGATTTTTCTAAAGCACTTATCCTAGCTCCTAGACAAGAACAACGTGGCTTGGAACATGAACATAGCCCTTGTTTGGATCTTGTGATAGCTCCATCTACTGTGTTGGATGTTCCTCCTCTGGCGTGTTTCCTGCCTTCCCGAAATATTGATCAGCAAGATCAGGGGGTGGATGACGTGCTAGACTAGTTCATTAGCATAGCAGACTCTCTCCTCCTCTCTTGATCTCTTTTGTTACTTCTTCTATGTGTTATTCTCATTCTTCTATTTGTTGTCCTTAGTGTTGTCTACCTGAGGACGATGCAAAGCATTGAGATCTCTTTTGGTCTCTCTCATGTTGACTCAAAAGACACATGTGTTCCCTTCTTCTAGGTGACCTTCCTTGATTGGGGAATGAAGAACAATTATGCATACATACATATGATATAAATGAATTATCATACAACATACTGACCCCAAGGAAAGCGAAGTCACCTCGTGCTTTGTGTTTTGTGTCTATTATCCTTGGGTTTATCTCACACTTGGGGGCTAAATCTTTGTGATAATGTGCTCCTTTCCCTTTCTCATTTCTTATGTGTATCACTACCTTAAAGAAATCACCCCCAATGAGGCGTGTGCGATCGCTTTAACATAGGGGGGCATACACTCTGTCCATATCTCTTCAAGATACTTGAAAGTTTCTTGGCGAACTTAGATTTGCCTTGAAAATTTTTGGTATTTTTCTTGCATGACTCATAGTGAGGGAACCTTACTACTGACAGTCATGGTTCTCCCTTGTGATCTTCCCTTTTACTTTGTCAATCGAAGTCGTAAGATCCTTAGTCCACTGGGGGCTTGGTGTATCTTGCCTCCTTGATGTGGTGAAAGTCTTTCAATGTTGTTTCCTTGTACTTTACCGGAAGTATGGGCATATGCTTATACTCCTGCTAAAGTGGGGGCTAAATGTAGCGTCGTAAAATTGCGACACTTGCAATTTCGACTGCATTTGAGTCTTCACGATGGCGGCGCAATGTTGAAACTGAATGGAGACCCCGAAACTTATTTACGACACCAAAAACTGCATCTTTTTCCACCTTGGCCTGATCCTCCTTGCACCCTGCTGTCCCAGGAGGTGGGACCATGGCGCCCAATGCCCTGGTCCCTGGCCCTATTTTGGGCCCGATCTCTTGTTGGGCATCAGGTCTTCAAGTTTGCAATTTGGAAAATAATGTTCCTAGGTCGGCCTAAGGTCAGAAAAATCAGTCTCCTAACCCTAATTGACATGTATATAAACTACATTTCCCCTCCCATTTGAGGAGGTGAAAGAGGCAAGAAAAAAAGGGCGAAAAATATATGTGTGCAAGAGGCGGAAGTGATATTCAAACATTCAAACATTCAAGCATTTAAGCATTCCTTCAAGCAATTGAGCATTCTAAGTCTCCATTCAAGGCTAGGTGTTGCATTCAAGACAAGGATTCAACCATTGAAGAGGAGATCACATACAACATACAACATCATTACACTTTCGCATGTAAGAATACAAACATTCTTACAACAAGGTATCAATACTTGATTACATTACAAACATTTACATTTACAGCATTCTCATTTCTTGGTTAATTCCAAAACTGGGGTTTGACTTGAAGGCAAACCCCTAGTCCCTAACCCCCCAATTGTCCTCTCTTTTCTGTGTGTAGGTTGCAGGTACGCAGCTATAATTGAAGATCTAGAATCCTTGTGCAGAGACGAATAGATCCCCCTTCATTTCGTGGATTTTTCGGAGGACCGTGTGCACTCCAGGCGCCATCGTCCCGTCAACTTTCACTCAAATTTGTAGGACAGCATTGTCTCAACATTTTACTGCTAATTTCAGGTCTGTAGCTTCATCCCATGTCCCTATCTCTGTCTACAAGCGAATCTTTCTTACTTTTACATACATTCCTAGTTTGATCTTTCTATCTACATTCTTTACAAAAGAGGGTATCCTTGATGTCTCAACCCTTGAAACTCATTTAGAATTCAGTCTTGCATTGTGTGGGATTGGATCTTGTGGGTTTCAACCCCTCTTTTGAATGTAAAGTCTCTTGTAAGTGAAAACCATCAATCCTAGTGACCTCCTTTCTCTCTCCTTGGAGTGGGGGGGAACACCTAGGGTTCGATTTTCCGCTTTACAAGAATGTCTAGTATCCAATCACCATACATGCATACTTCACTAGATCATCCTTGATAGAATTTACTATCATGCCTCGTGAATCATTCGTTGAACCAGTGAGCTTGGCCATTTCAGTTTTGCTTACCGTTCTTAGGGCTGGCACTTCCCTTGTGTTGTAGAATCCAGTGACTGCATGAATTTCCTATGGCGTGATGTCATGTGTTCTTTCCAGGTACATCTTATCACCATGGACTCTGCTCAAAATGATCCTTATATGATCTTCTGTGAAATCTTCTAGGAAGTAAACAACATTGTGGAGCCTTTTCTTCTCCAAAATATTAAACTCCAGTTTGATCTTCTTATCTTTACTGCAAAATAAACCTAACTGGGTGTGGATAGCTAGAGACCCTAGGTCTTCTATTTTGCAATCTATGTAGTCAAAAATTCCCTCTTCTACTATCACACCAGCCAAAACTTGTGATAGGGCATTATACTTGGACTTCCATTGAATAAAATTTGCAGACTCGACAAATGCACTAGAACTGGTATGAGATGCAGAAGCCATGGTAGAAATCTTAAGAACTTGAGAAATACCTTTTGAAACATATGAAATTAGGGCTTGTCGATTCTTCTTCACTTCACACTCCATCGGTTGCTAAATCATCGCTTTGAGTTCTCCACTTGGCCGTTTCCAATTTTGAATTTGAATCTCCTTCGCGGTTTCTCAATTTCTCAAAATCTCTACTCAAATCGCCTTTTCATCGCTCTTCTCTTTGAAAAACTTTTCTTTGCTCGAAAACTAATAGTGAGAAATGATTTGTAAAATGCTATTAAACATATTCCTCACCTACCGTCATTAATGCTCCTTCATTAGGACATAAACCCTAATTTGCCTTTTTACCACTTTCGGTCTTCTACCAGATGACAGGTATAACATATTGGTTAAGGTCATTTACCGGTGTAAACCAGGGGTTCAAAACATTTTTCCATTTGCTCCCCCTTAAGCTTTTCTGAAGCTCGTTTGTCGGTTCCGTGATTTCCACACTAGGTGCAGAAATTGGTTCCTCTTGTAACACTGCTGGTTTCTCCTTCTAGATTTTGTTCATGTCCACTTGAACAATGTCAACATCAATGTTTCCTTCCAGAGTGACCGGTATATCATCAGATATGCTCTTTCTTGATCTGCAGAATCTAGCAATGTGACACAGTTCATTGCAGTGATAGCAAACCAATCCAGGTGCTCTCCAAGGTCCATTGTCCATGTTTCCATTCTTCCTTTTGCATGTTGCAGCAGTATGACCATGACCATGATAGATCATACAATTAGCTCTCCATCTGGTTGCCACTTGATAACCACCACTTCTTGGCTGATGATTGAAGGTATTAAACCGGTTGTGATTCCGGTTCACAAAAGGTTCAGGACCAACTCTTCAGGTCCTCTGAGGATATCTTCTAGCGTTATTCATAACAGACCTACATTCAGATGCTCTATGCCCATACTTGTTGCATGCATAACAGTTACCATCAAATCTATAGGATCTAGGCTTATCATTTAGAAAATAAGGAAAATTGTTGTAAGCCTTACTCCTACACACATTTGCAGTATGTCCTTCTTTAAGATAGTTGAAACAAACAGGTTTAAACTTTTGCTTACCTTTATCCTTTGATGCCGGTTGTTTCTTTGATGTTCTAGCATTTGTACTAGAGGTCTCACCTTCCTCATGACCGGAATAACCAAGTCCATTGGTATTCTTGACCGGTTTGGCAAATTCAAGATTTTGCTCTAGCTTGACAGTACTCTTACTGAACTTGGCAAGTATTTCCTTTGACTCAAAGAGTTCTCTGGAAATAGTAGCATTTGTTTCCAATAGGTTTTCATTCTCAGAGATGGTAGTGTTTAGTTCTCCTTGCATGTCTTCCTTTTCTACTTTTCTTGCATGGAGTTGAACATTTGGGGCACTTATCTCTTGTTTCAGCTTGGAGATCTCATGATCTCTTTCTTTCACTAGGTCTTCAGCTTTTCTCTAGTTCTCAAGCTCTTGACACATCCAGATAGTCAGTCCTTCCAACTCCTTTCTCAGGTTGGAGTTTGATTCATTCAACTTATTTACTTCAGCAATTAGGGCTTCCATTTCTGATTCATCTGAATAACTATTTTCAGATAGCTCCATCAGCTTTTCTGCATGTTCTCTTATTTTTGCTTGAGATGCCTTGTATTTGACCATAAGATCATCATAGGCTTACTCAGACTGAGTGAGTCGGTGGGTAAGTTCCCTAAATGTGTATTCCCCCATATCTCTTTCCAAGTGGTTAAACTTATAGAAAGGTTGACTCTGATACCAATTGATGAATACTAAGAGGGGGGTGAATTAGTATGCCAAAAATCTTCTGTCTTAAACACTTTGCAAGACTAGTAGTAAACTGGTAAAATAGTCTAACAGACAAACCAGTTAACAAACATGCAAACCAAATAGCTAATAATGCATTTACCCACATAAGTACAAACACCATAACACAAGATATTTTGACGTGGAAACCCAAATGGGAAAAAACCATGGTGAGATGGGACTCACAAGTCACTATCTATAGAATAGGAACCAGACCGGTTAAGGTCTTACAGTGTTCTTTACCAGAACAGATCCTGTTAGGAATCTCAATCTCTGTTAGGAGAAGAGTCCTATTAAAGACTACCTTGCTAGAGGATTTTAGATCCACAGATGTGAACCACCTTGGTAGAGGATTTACAAGAGGCTTTTGGGCCTACCCAGTTAAGGGCTACAGACTTGTCAAATATGTGAGTAATCAACAAGTGTGTGATCTAGCTAATAGCACAGACTGCTCGGTTAGATCCTTGATAGATCACTCTTAATGTGCTATAGCATTACTTCAGTCTTCTACACATTCATAATCTCTCCCACTCCTCAACCACCTTAAACCCTAGCCGCAATATCAACTTTCGCAACAACAACATAAAACCCTAGACATGATGTCCTTTTAAAGGAAACTGATTTCATGTCGGTCCAATAGGATTAGATTACAATTTCCTAGGTTCAATGAACCTAGACATACTAGGTAATACATCACAAAAAGTATCACTACAGTGTTGGCACCGTCAAGCAATTGGTGGGTGGTAACTCATCACAAAGTATTACTGGTTCATGCAAAATGCCAGTTGCTGGTTTGACAGAAATGAAAACTGGTAGAAATGTGTTATGCCACTTTAATCCCTCGTACTGCTTGAGGTCAACATGCTGCTTCAGACTGGAAAACACATTCTACAAAACATCAATAGTCTAAAGACTATAATACAACATACCGGTTGGAACAAATACCAGTTGTACTCTAACTCATACATATAAAGAGAATCTTAATGCAAGTGTGTGTCCATCAATGACAATCACAACATAAACATCAAAAATGCCAACAACCTCGAGCACTCTTAATACCACCTACAACTTCTTTAATCCTTTTACCACATTGTGCAATGTTCTCACCATCAACCATTTTCATGTCATCAAATTTGCCTCTTAAACTTACTTCTTTTTCTCTTTGTGTGTGTTCATCTCCTCCATAAATCAAGTCTAATTTCTCTCATACCTCAAATGCAATTTATAATCCATGAACATCTATATACTTAGAATCAGATAAAGTACTTACAATTTCTTCCAAGGCTTGAATGTTTTCTTGTTGTTCTTTAAGTTCATCCGGTGTCAAGAGGCTGGTAGTAGGAGAAACATACTTGTTTACCACATGATTCCAATACTGAGCACCCAATCCTTTAATGTATATCTTCATCCAGTCTTTCCATATCCAGTAGTTGTCCTTGGTAAACTTGGGACCCTCCTTCATAATATTTCTTCAGGATCTTTCCCTCAAGCTGTTAAGCGTTCTGCACACAGAGGACCAATGCTCTGATACCAATTGTTAATCTTAGAGGATCCGGTTAATAATGAGAGGAGGGGTGAATCAGTATTAACAACAAATTCAAATCTAAAACTCAACCTTATAAAACTTTCACTAAATCAAACAATATCCAACAACAAAACCATTTACCAGTACCGGTATCTATTGGTTATCATCTGCTAATCTGATTTATCAAGTCTGCATATTAAGTGTTCATAAACCATGCATTAACTAAAAATAAAACATAACAACACAAAAACATTCACCATATGAACACCATGTTTTCACATGGAAACCCAAATAGGGAAAAACCACGGCGAGAATTGGTACCCACAAAAATTGTGCACTCTTTTGGAATGCGCCCTGCTAGGAGCCTAGCTTGGTTGGGAGCTTACAATGATGCCTTGTTAGGAGCAGATCCTGTTAGGAGTCACCCGCTTAAGGGATTTAGATGATGAACCCTGTTAGTAGCTTTGACCTATTAGGATCAACCTCGCAAGAGGATTTAACACTCAGATGTTGAGCTACCCGGTTAAGGGATTTATAATGTAAGGCATGTTAGGGCCTACCCGATTAAGGGATTTTGAGTGTTGCAACTATTAGGGAACAACAATGAATGATATGGGTATAGCACTTAACTGCTTGCTTGATTAGATCCAATTTTGCTCCAAATCTGCTACACTTTGGTAGATCTCTCACACTCTGGTTCAGTTTCACACTCTTCTCAAAAACCACCGACACAACAAACATTAACTATATCGACCTAAATAACCTTTACAACTTAGTCGGTTATAAAACCCTAAGACTTACAACATAGATCATCACAAATCTTTACAAATCATTATAGATCATCATATGGATCATTACAATCAATCACAAATCAATTATAATCATTGAATGATCACCGCACCTCGATCTGATACTCCTTCAAACCCTTAGCTCATTCCTCTAAGCACTTTGCACATTCCCAAGAAATTCGCTCTTGATCATGCCAAAACATTATTCAAACACTTCATGCGGTTCTAGCCACATCATCACCAACATTTGAACTTGATGTAGATCATCGCCAAACCAAAAATCATTACCGGTTAAGAGAATTCTTTACCGGTTCTTAAACCCTAGCAAAAATACAACAGAAATTATAAACATGAGTTCTAGTAACCAAAATATGATGCAGTTCCAGTCAGATACATATTACAATGATACAAATTCACATTCCAAACCGCAACACTTCAATAATCACCTATTGCCATATCTAATCAAAACATTTCCTCATTCACCAGTTAAGGTCCTAATTCCCAGTTTCCAATTTCTTTACCGACAAGCTCTTTCCGGTAGACCAATAAAGACTAAGATGAAAAAATACAACATAGTAAACATTAGTTGCCATCAATGATAACACAAATAACTGATCAAATTCATCCAATGATCCTTTACCGGTTCATTCATCATTCTTCATCTGCATTAGTTATGCCAATCATGCCAACACATATTGAGTGTTGGCCCGGTATCTTTTGTTTCCGGTTGAGGAGGTTCTTCCTTTGAAAAGAAGAAAAGAAGATAGTTTATTCATGTTAGAGTTTCAAATTTAAAGAAAAGAAAGGTATAAGATATTGTTGTGATTGAAGATCTAGAGTCTCTTGTAGCTGGAGGAGATTTGGCAGTTGCAAAGAAGGAAGTTGGAGAACTAGATGATGAGTCTAATTTGTTGAAATTAGTTGATAGTGTGGATGGTATTAATAAAATTGGTGTGATGTGGCTGAATTCAGTTGATTCAGATAGAATTGAAAGTATTATGTTGAATCATTTAATCTTGAAAAATATTAGCATTGAAAATATCAGTAATTTGCTTTTGAAGTCCCTAAATGAAATTCTAAAGGAGAAGTTTTTTGAGCAATCTAGTGAGGGTAGAATATCTTAAGAATAAGGTTTTAATATACAAAATTTGTTGAATGAATGTGTTGATGCGCAAAGGGTTTTATCAACATGTATGAAGGATTTGAGAAATTGCATCCGCAATGCCAACAAAGTCTATAGGTATCATATCTCTTGGTCGGTAGCTGCAGTGAAGCATAAAAGAAAAATTGATGCTATTGAAGATGAGTTGATAGCTTTAGGCAAATCTTTTGATTTCCTAAATGATAAGGATGGTGAGCAGAGGAAAAGAATCAATTCTCTTCAAACTAAACTCTTATTCTAGCAAAGACAGAAAGAAGACTTTTTGAATATGTTTTGGAAGGTGAAGGAGATTGTTGAGGCAAAACTAGAGCATTTTTTAGCGTTGCTTGAAAGTGCAGTTGAGTATGAGCAAGACCCATCTGCTTCAAATAGTTTCTCTCACGTAGTTGATTTGTTGGTGGAATACAAAATCCTTTCAATTAGAATTAACCTGGCCATAAATTCTTAGGAAGTTCTTCTGGATCTGAAGGAGAAATACAAGTTTATCTTTCTAAAGAAGAGTAGCTAAAGGTTCTTGTGTGGTATTTGGTTTTTGACATTTTTGTAGTTGTGTGTATATATATATATATATATATATTTTTTTTTTATTTTTATTTTTTTTCTTTCTTTTCTTTTTCATCTAAGGCATCCTTTGTCCTTGATGTCAAAAGGGGGAGAAAGGAATGAGCTTTTTGGATTTGAGGAGTTGCATATGTAAGACGAAGTTGAGTCATACCCAGATTTGTTTTTTGGATATGTTTTGCCGTTAATGACAAAGGGGGAGATTGTTAGACTTGTGTGAATATTTTTGTCATTGATGTCAAACTAGTTATTCGGTTTGGACCAAACAGTATATGCAGTTCAATGTTATCCAGATTGGTATGGATGTTGTATGTAGTCGATATGTGCAATTCTTGTTATGGGCAGATGTTATGATCCAGTAAGATGTAAGTGATATAATAAAGTAATTTATGAAGTAATCTCTATAAGATCTTTTGAGTTCTCATTGTTCCCAATATCAATTATGTTTTCTGCAATTAGCTGTTTTGGTCACGTCAATGGTATCTTTTCAAGTTTTCATGTTGCAATATTCTTGATATGCATGGAGTCTGTATCCCTGGAATTTGGAGATGTTGTGCTTAAGTTTTGTGATAATGGTTCAATATCTTTTGATTCGATTGACCCTATCTCATTTCATTAATCTTGGTATATGCATTGGCAAATGAAGTGTGAAAAAGGAAGGGTGTAGAGATTTTGCGGAGGCCGGCATGTGTTTCTTGTTTATGTTGGATAACATGTTGGGCTTGGCCGACACACTATTTTGCGTTTGTGTCCTTTGATATATATATGTAGTAGCATGTGTTGTGATAATAAAAATAAGAAAAACAAGGATTAAGAAAACATATGAGGTGTGTGTATGTGAAAGAAACATAGCAACAAAGATAGAAAATAAGAATAGTTGTAGACAGTGAAGGCAGAATCAAATTGTAGATAGTATTGTAGTAGTGCAATAGTCCTTCAGTGGGCTTGTTGTAGGAAAATTATACAGAGATATTTAATTAGATTTATTGTAGGATTTGTGAGTTGTGATCTAAACTTAATCTTAGAACTGCTCTCATGCATTTGGAGATGCAATCCTTTTCAGTTCACCCTTTTCTATTGTAGTGAGCATTTTGGCAGTGAGTTGTCTATTGTATCTTTGTAATGACCAGTTTGGCAGTGAGCTACCCCTTTTGTAAACACTATATAACTAGTTATATTCTCCTAAGAGTTAACACTCTCCATGGTTTTTCCCATTTGGGTTTTCCACGTATAAAATCTAGTGTTTCTCTTGTGGCTGTGTTCTTCATGTTTATTCTACATTTATTTTTTTTATATCTATTAAGTATGTTTAATGAAGTTTGACATTTCAAAGGAAGATTAAATTTTGGTAAAAGTTTTTATTTGTGGGAATACTAATTCACCCCCCCTCTCAATATTCTAGTCCTTTCAACCTAGTCAACAGAGGATGCCATCATTAAAGAATTTAGTCTGCTAATTGGTGAAGAGGTCAATAAACAAGATTTCTCATTATCTTCAATTGACAAGTTAATAGATATCCAAGTAAATCTAGATGATCTAGCCCCACTTATGAAAAAACACAAAAAATGCTATGTGAGCCTCGTAGATTCTATCATCTGGGTCAAGGTCATCATAAGTCACAATAAGGGACCTAATCAGGAATAAATGAAAGAATCTCTGCAAAAGTTCAATGAATTCATGAAGAGGGATCAAAATGGAGTGTCCGATGACACTTAGTAGTTTTCATAGTAGATGCATTTTTGAATAAGACTTTGACATCTCAACAATAATTATGTATTTAGCTTTTGCACTTAGGCAATGCACGAGTCCAAAGTCAATTAGGACTCTTCTTTGAATTAGTCATATTTTTTCCTGGTATTTTTTAATGCACCTATCCTATATATATGAGGTTTCTTAATGTAATTAGTGCCTACAATCTTTAATCTATATGTCGAAACTCTGTCAAAGTAAAGAGCAAAAGTGAAACTTTGTGTTCCTATTATGATTTTACAAACTTGATGAAATAAGAAGGCTTTGGCATCTAGACTTTGTGTTGGATTCATTTGTGTTTTATGGTGAGAGTGTTCTTATGTCATTTTCATTATAAATTCTTATTTTTCTCAAGTAAAGGTGTGTTGAGAGAACATTGTTAAAGTGTAGAGGCAATTGTTAATTTGTGAACTTTGTGTCATATTTTGACTCTTGTTAGTAGAATTAGGAATTAGTGATTGTGATATCATTTTGAAGACTTTATGCTTCATATTGGTATTTTCAAGTTAAAGTTAGTTGAGATATATATATTAAGGTTACACTTTGAATACTTTGTGTTTTATTGTGTTATCTTGGAAAAGGGCATCATAACTTGAAGACTTTGAGCTTCATATTATCATTTCAGAAAAACATTATCAAAAGTGAAATTAGGAATCAGTTTAAATACTTTGTGCTTAACTTTGATTTTCTTAATTAATACATTGGGTTACAAAAGTATATATAAAAAGGTTGATAGGACAATAGTGATTTTTAAGACTTTGAGCTTAAGCACTCTTTCCCATCCCAGAGAAGCAACATAGGACTTTGTGCCTTTATGGAAACTTTGCTTCTTTATTATTCATATTGTATCATTCTTGCATTCTAAGTTAATTTGTAACAAAGAAATTCTAAGAATTATTGTTTCTCTATATTGTAAATTCTTTCCTGAAAAGAGAGGAAAAGAATAACATTTATCTTGAAAAAAGAGGATAGGATGATGTACTGCCCAAGTTAGATTAGGAATTGAAACTTGTATCTTATTTTATAAAGGTAGAGTAGTGAATCATAGAGGGAGCCTTCTTTTATAAATTAGGAGAGATTTAATCTCATGTTGTGGTTGAAACCACAATTTTGTAAACTCTTCTAGTTTGCAAAATTTTCAACCAACACCTCCAGCTCTTTTAAGTACAACCTTACCGATAAGAAAATTTTAGAGTTGGCACAAGAGTTGCCATCTATGACAAAAGGAGAAGATTGTTTCAAATATGAGTTCTTGTTGTCATTGATGTCAAACTTGTTGATCTAGATATGTAACTTGTTGGTATCTTTGGTCCGAATGTGATATGGAGTAGTGCAATAATAGTGGATTTGTTTAGTGGTCATGTAGATGGTTGGTGACCAATTGTAGTCACTTTAGATGGTATATCAAGTTATAATATATCTTTTTTGGAGCTTTGGAGATTATCTTAGTGATTTGCAGTTGGTGTTGGTTCATTGTGACTATTTTCATGAACAATCTATTAGAGTTCATTTGGATTTTGGTCTACATTATGGTGCATATGTTTCATCAATTCTTGCAGTTATAATATGATATTGCTCAATGAAAATTTGCATGATATATTCTAGTTTTTAGATTCTCATTTGGTCTACAAATAGAGTTATGATGATATGAGTTCAAGGTTGTACAGAGATAGAGTGACAGTGTATAGGAATACATTGCATTCCTCTACCTTCAAGTATTTTTGTGATGTTGTTCCATGATTTTTATCTATTGATATTAGGTGATGCTATGTTGAGAATTTGCAAGTTCTCTTGGTGGTCCACATTGTAATTTGGGTAAGTTGTGTTGGTGTACCTTAACGGTTTACCATTTGAAGCCTACCTATGATGTTTTAGTCTGTATAGTAGTGTGTGAAACTATAGGCATTGATGTGGGATGGTTAGGAAGGTGTGTTAACCTGGTGTGATGTCTCACACATTTAATTTTGCTTTCTACATTGCATTTAAAATTGTTTTTGGGCCAACTGTTTTGATCCTACACATTAAATCCAATTAGGCTGACCTACTTGATGTTATTTTGATTGTGAATGGTATATAAAAGATGAAATCATTTTAGAGATGGTAGTATGAGTTGTGTGTGTTGTGTGAAGTGTATGTATGTGAAGTTATGTAAAGGTGCACAAGTAAAATATATTAGTAATGAAGGCAATTTTAGATGTGCTTAATAGTGAACTTTAATCAACATATCACTGGATGTGGTTGCCTATATAGTTTAATCCTATTGATGTATTTATTTAATATATTATGTATCTTTCCTTGAAGAAGTGATCTTCACAGTCCACAAGGATTTTTTAGTTTTCCCTTGAGGTTGTGCGCCTCATTCTTGTAATTCCACATCAAGGGCAGTGAGATCCTTGGGCTTGAGCCTAACAAATTGTAACTTATTTTTTATATAGTGGGATAGTCCTCACCATAGTATTTCACTCATTGGGTTTTCCACATAATATTGGTGTTCATGTGTGACTGATATTATATTTTTTAGTTCTTAAGTTTTGCACATGTGGTAAATGAAATGAATGATAATTAATTGGTTAAATTAATTAAGTTTTAATATATGCTTATTCACACCCCCTCTCAACATTTGAAAGTGTTCAACAATTACAATATGAAAGAAAGTGTATTTAATGTCCTTATGGAAGAATGCTCTGCATTCCTCCAAATCTTGATGACGATGGCTTACAGTTCTATATATAATGTCTATGTTCCATGGCTATTACACTATCGTGTTTTTAGGTCAGTTCCTTAGATGATGAAGCTGGTTGTGGTGGTTTTCTCACAATGAGGCTATCTGTCAAGGCTAATCTAGAGAATGCTCTACATTTCTCCATTGTGTTGGTTCTAGTGTTGTAGGTTGGAGGATATGTTCATATAATTAATGCAATGTTCTAGTCCATATTTCTAGTGTCACTTTGATCAACAACTGAAGTTATGTTGTCAACTGTGTTTGATATTGTTAGTTATGTTGGTCTTTGGCCAACTCAGTTGATTTATATTATTTGGATCATACTATTTTGGTATGGATATGCATTGGAGGTTGATTTTGAATGTTGATATGGACCGTCTTATCATTGTGTGTGTAGATCCACATTGATTAATTCACATTGGGTGATGTTTTTTGGGTTGATTGGTTAACATGCTTCATTATTGTTTCTACATGTTGTGTTTGATGACGATTTTGGAAGAGGTGTTATCATGTGTGCTTCCTTGGAATCAAACTAGGAAGATGTGTTGTGATGTTTTTTGGGTCCTCTTTATCTCTTGGAGTGGACCATATTGTGCGGCTTTGGTTCGAGTGGCTGACTTTATGTAACTCATGTATATTTTGTCTATGGTTGACCTAATTAAGGAATTCAATGTATAACCTAGTATAAATGGATGTGCGGATGTGTGAATTGGTGTGTGGATTGTTGTGAATTATATGTGAATGATATAAAAGTGTATGTGAAGGAATAGAAATGAAAATTTTAGTTTTTGATGAGTTTTGATGATCATATCTTTAGTGTGACAGTGTTTTGAGATAGTGAATGAATTGATATATGTTTTCTATGATATTGTTAACTTGACATAGTGGTTTAAGGATAGTTTCATGATCAAGAGATCTTGTTTATTTCAATTCATTGTTTTCTTGTACCTACTAGAAGATAAAGAGTCCTTTTGGTAGTTTGTTTAGTCTTTGTATCTTTCCTTGAGATTGTGCATCTTAGTAATGCAAGTCCTTTCTATTGTGCCCTGAGATTGTGTGTCTTAGTATTTCAAGGCCCTTATATCTCTTCCCTAAGGTTGCACACCTTAATTTTTGCAAGTCCAATCAAGTGCAATGAGCTTCCTTGTCCTTAATCCTAAAAAATTGTAATTAGTTATTCATATTGTGAGTGTGATTCTTACCGTGGTTTTTTCTTTCTTGGTTTTACCACATAAATTTGGTGTCCTTGTGTATATTGTTCTTTATATTCAATGTTTTATAATTGTAGAGATAAGCTAATTGTAATTTAAAGTTTAAAGGATTATAAATAAGTTGTTTTAAGGTCCAAAATGATTCATCCCCCACCCCTCTCAATCCTATGGTGTGTTCAAGAATTAGTATCAGAGAAAGGTTCCTCTAAGATACGCTTAAACACTTGAGGAAGGTCCAGGATGGCATATAAAATCTATTTCAAGGCACCAAGGTTTGATGGCACAAATTAATGTACTTGGAAGTCACAGATGGAATATCATAAATGAACTATATACCACTTGGAATATGGGACATTATCAAGTTTGGCATAGATACTACTTCTAATGGTGGTCCTACTACTCTGAATGAGATCAAAGATCATGAAAACAATACCAAGGAAAGCAATATAGTTTTTAGTAGTCTAAGTGACCTAGAGTTTCTTAACATCAATGGATAAAAAAGTACAAAGAAAATTCAGGATAAGTTGAGCAACATTTATGAAGCAGATGAGATGACCAAGAAAGTCAAGATAGAGAATCTAAAGTATATATTTGAGACACTAAGGATGTTTGAAGATGAGAAGATTGAGGGTTACCTGCACCGAGTGAGACATGATCTTGGTGGATAATCAACTTTGCTAAGATGTCATCAACATAATCTTCTAAAATCTTGTGGATGAAGTCATGAAATATGAGAGTCATGGATCATTGGTAGGTTTCTCATGCATTCTTCAACCCAAATGGCATGATGAAATAACAAAAGATATCCCAAGGGGTCATGAAAGCAATCTTGTACTAATCTTCTAAGTTAATGTGAATCTGATTATAACCCGAGAAGACATCCATGAAAGAGAGCAAATTATAACTTGCAATTGAATCTATGATTGTATCAATATTCGGGAGCTGAAAGTCATCCTTGAGGGAATCTTTATTCAAATCCTAAAAGTCAATGCAGATTTGAATTTGATCATCAAGTTTACCGACTGGAATAATGTTCAAAATCCAAGGAGAGTAGTCAATAGGACTTATAAAATCAACTTTTAAAATATTTTCTATCTATCTTGACTAACAAGGCTACCTTGGGATTCATTTTTCATATTATTTTCTTTGCAAGTTTGGCATCAGGACTTATCACAATATTGTGAGACACAATTGATTCATTAATTCCTATAATTTCCTCATGTGACCAAACAAAGATATTAGGAAAATGTTGTAGGAGATTTTAATATTCCATAGATTCCTTTGAGGAAAGACACTTTCCAACTTTGATAACCTTATCAGGAGCTTTGTCATCCATAGAAACATCAATAGTGTCTCCCTTCAGGAGAGTACTATGGTCTTCTATATGAGATAAGGATATGCGCTCCTCATCATGGGATAAGGAAAATTCTTTATTAACACTTATGATGGATTCCCCAAAGTATATTTCAGCATTTAATCAATATGGGAATTGATGTTTATGATGGTAAGAAGGTAACTCAAAAAACACAACTAAGAATTTCTCAAAGGACTCCTCCAAAGGGAAGAGGTCCAAATTAACTTCATCAGGTGGTGTCAGAGTATCAATATATTCAGGATGTACAATCTTAAGAGGAAGAGGCTCAACAGAAACCATGTTGACAGTTAACCATGGTTTAGCCTTGTGAGATGTAGGTCGATATCCTCGTCCAGGGTTATGATGATGAGGTTCAGGTTCCAAAGGAATTTGAATACATTGTTCATTAGGTCCACAACCCTTACCATCATAACCAAGCTTTGATACAAGATTATACCCTAGACCATAAATATCACGTAACTCTTTAAAAGTGTTTAGTATAGAAAAGACGATCAACATGATAAGTGTCACCTGGCTTTATGGAGGCATAGTCATCTTTCGTAGTTGAGGTGAATGAGATTTTAGGGAATCTCAGGTGGATAGGGTCTACTTTGTATTCACCAACATGAGAATCAATGAAATCCATAGAACCCCAATCATCGCCTAAACATGCATTTACTTTAGATGGAGAAAGTGATTCAATAGAAGATGGTTTAGGAGAGGTAGACTCAGAATTTTGTGCCTTTTGGAGGTCTTCTTTAGGAGGATCCTCTTTCAAGGAATCCTACTTCTTAGATGATTCCTCCTTTGGGACTTCTTCACTCTTATGACTTTCCTTTTTGGGGGATATGACAAAAGTAGATGTTGTCACCGTAGAGGATAATGTTGGAACATAATTTTGGAATGAGGGTGTAAATAGGGCTTGACCTACTACTACTATTTGATATAGATGCATAACATCAGGGTCGACCTTGATTGTAACCACTTGATTATTTTCTACAAAATTTATCGAGCCATCTAGTATGGAAGAAATATCTCCCAAAGCATGAAGTCATGGTCTACCCAAGAGAAGGTTGTAAGATAAAGGACCTAGCATCACATGTACAAGAGTTGGAATGGTGACTAGTGCAATTTTCAAAGACAATATGACCATTCCCAAAGCAGTCTTTCCATTGTTATCGAAACCTCAAATGAACAAAGAAGATGTTGCTAAGACATTTGGATCCACCTTAATCTTTGACAATAGATCCAAAGTACAAACATTAATTGTGGAGCCTATATCAAAAAGGGTTTGTCTAATGCCAACACCATTAACATGAACAATTGTCATTAAAGGATCAGCCAAGTTCCTTACTTCTATAGGTAGGAGTTCATGGGGATAAAATGTAATATTCGGCATATTCACATGAATGTGATCCATCAACGCATTTACATTCGTTGATCTTGTAGAATAAGGTAACAAAATCTTTTGTAAAGCTTCCTGTAGCATACCTTGATACACCAGAGTGGTCTAAAGTAGATCCCATAGTGATATCTTAGCAGGAGTAACTTTAAGTTGCTCGATAAGATCATAGTCACTAGAACACTTAACACTGGGTGGTGGTTCTTGAGGAAGACTTGGTTGAGTGGGTGGTAAAGAAGATTTTGGTTGATCAAGATGTTGTTTATTTCTTCTTGTGTTATATGTATGAGCAATGGTATTGTAGGAAACATGTCTAGATTGTATAAACTTAGTATACAAATCAGGAGCATATCCCTTGAATGGTTTACCACCAATAGTTTTGACATTCTTCGAAGAGGGACTAGCTATAGTCACATAAATGTATGGTTGCTTAGGCTTTCACAGATTTGTAGAGACAACAATGGAATTCATAAACTTTTCATCTTTTAACAAAAAAGAGTTTGAAGATTGGACTATCTTTTACATCTTTATTGGAAGGAGATGTTTCTAAGAAGTCGCCCAAGACCTCATCTAACATATCGAAATCATCTTTAGAAAATGCCTTGTCAAACACATCAAATTCTAAAAGAAAGAGATCTGACATAAGGAATTCACGTCGAGTTCACCAAAAATTTAGAGGTGGGAATTTGTAACCTCTATGATGATGAATCTCAGAGAACAAACTATTTGTCACTACCTCAATTAAACTGGCACTAAAGGTGAGCCAGGGGATAAATACATAACAATAAAATAACCACTAAACTAAGCTATGAGATTGTATAATATTGAAGTATATATAGCAGAACAATAAAATTCTAACTGTTATGGAAATACAAAAATAGAATTAGATTTTACCAGAGGACCTATTCAGTCTCAAGTCCTAGACACTAGCTCATAGGGATGTCTACACGTTGTGTTCTCATTTATATAGACAAAGACCTACAAATGCACCCAAAATATTCTAAACCTACCCTTAGCCGAGCATATCCTATTCACCACCTACACACATAGAGATGGGGGAAAGTGTTGGGGGCTATGTACGGGTTTACCTCAATCAAACCTCCTCTTTGGTGTTTCCACCACCACAAACAGCTAGAGAGATAGATTGGATAAAAAGATAACTATAATAGATACTAACCTCTCTTTACTACATATGATTTAATGATAAATTATGCAAGAAATAGAAACAAGCCTCGCTTAATGGAGGAAAACCCCTATTGCAAGATATGTGATAAAACAATAGATTAAATGCACCTAGACAATAGATGCATTCAAATATATAACAATACAAAGCATGTAATATTATAAGATAAGAGATAAGATATAAGACAAAGGGTTCCAACCAAACCCCTCTCTTGAGATAGGAGCGTGATGAATCTTGACATAGTATTGTTGTTGCAAGATAACAACTAAGCGACCATAATGAGAGCCAAAGTGTGAGAGCCAATAACATGAGAGAGTAATTCTTTTTGAGAGATTTATTTCCAAGAGTTTCTAAAGCTTGCAATGAATAAGATGATGATATTTTAATGAAACAAACAGGTGGGAATAGTCATTACAAACATTCTCAAGAAAAGGGGCAAGCGTCTGAAAAAGTCTAATGTGGGTATACAATTCCAAATTTGGGAATTTGTCGAGACATTAGTGTGGCACGTAGACATCTGCACATTGCACTTCCATCCTCACCAAGATAGTCCCAAATGAACTCTAGGGGTGATTGGGGACACTTTTCCTTTTGAACTCATGATGTCAAAGTAATGATATCTTGATCATGAGCCTTGTTATAAATGCATCAGGCGCAATACATAAGTATCATAAATGCAATGGGCATAATTTAGGACACTACATGTGTTCATTTATATTGTGAGATAGCTCTCATCATGGCTTTGCCCTCATTGGGTTTTCCACATAAAAATATTGGTGTTATTGTGTGGTACATGTTTTATTTTCAATTATTTATTTTGGTAGACTCGATTTATGTTTAAATTACAATATAGCTAATCCTTAAATATCAATACAAAATAAAAATTCAACAAATTAAATTTAGAAAAATTATAATTTTATTAGAGTTATTTGTTCAACCCCACAAGCCCATGAATCACCTACAAGAAAAACACCTATCACAACTAAAGAGAATAATCCATGACTAATGTTATGCAAGCTTGAGAGAGAATTGATCCAAAAATGAATTTGATATTGAGATTAACCTATAATGAAACTGGATAGATTATAATCAATGTATGACTTGATGATATGATGAAAGAATAAGGATCCAATCAACTACTGAGAGGGGGGTGAATCATTAGATAGAAAAATTGATATAAACTTTCACCAATCTGAGAATCAACCTCTCAAAGAAAACTCTAAAGTGACAAGTTAAATCATTGAACTACAAATGCAATATTATTGTCAAGATAAACTATAAAGTTAAACCGGTTGACTGTTACAACAGATTAACGGTAAACAACTTGAAACTCACAAACATCTAAATACTTTACTAACATAAGTAAAACCTTATTTCAGATTCCTGTCGATTAACATAGCATATCAAAGTGGATTAAGCAGTTAAGCAATTCAACCATATTAAACATAACCACAAAAACATTCACCACTTGACACAATATTTTTGACGTGGAAACCCAAATGGGAAAAACCATGGTGGGGATGAATACCCACAAGTATTCTAAACTCTTCTAAAGTTCACCCTGTTAGGAGCCAAGCCTGTTAAAGCTTTACAAAAAGTCCTATTAAGAACAGATCCTGTTAGGGACCACTTGGTTAAGGGATTGACTATAATGCTCTATTAGAAGCAATACCCTATGAGGAGTAAACTCAGTAGAGGATTTGAAATCCAACCTAATGGGCCACATGGTTAGAGGATTTGAATAACACTAAGATTGTTAGAGATTACCCGGTTAGGGGACTTTAACTGTTGTAATTGTTAGAAAACAATAGGGGTTTGTTGATCTGTTTGAATAAAACTACACTTGCTTGTTCAAATCCTTTTCATGCTCCTATCTGCCTTTACACAAAATGTAGATACATCATCTAGTTCAACAACCACACACTCAACTACAACTTTGCAAACAGTGCAACAAAACAACTCATCGACCTTATAAACAAATCATCAAGTCGGTAACACAACAAAAACCTAATTCTCTCATAGAGATTACAAACAAGTTGGTTCAAGTATGACCATTGGATTACATAACAATCTCTGCACATCATTCAAGATAGCCTCAACTGCTCCTTGATCACTGCTTCATCGAACTTTGTAACTCATCACACGGTTTTCATTACATCCAATATACTTTCTCATTCCTAAGATAAAAACCGTTATCTCAATGCGCCAAAAACACTTTGAAACTCTTCTCATACAACATGCATACATGTCATAATCATTACCACTCATCATTAGATCATAAACCAATACAACCAATTCACCAAGCTTAATTGGTTAGGGTTTATCAAATCAACAGGTAGGGTTTACCGGTTCAACTCTTCAATACTTAGTAATACCAGTTCACTCCACAAACTCACCTATCGGTTATAGTTCCCTTCACTAGCTCTTCCTACCGGTTACAAAACAAAATTATAACAATATCTACCAGTTAATTAGCATCAATGAAAACATAACATTTCATTAATTCAATCTTCATGCAAATGCCAACAATCTCCCCCTTTGGCATTGATGGCAATACAAGTATCAATACAATTGATTGCTATGATTGTGAATAGAAATGTTTACATTTTACCATGTACTCTCCTTATCTCTCCTTATCTTCAGTTGGTGAATGGCTATAGACCTTCTATCCGTCAATCATACAATTGTTCTCCCCATAATTACATAGTTCTTCTCCCCCTTTGACAACAATGCCAAAGAGAAAGTAAAACATGCAATGTCAAACTTCACTGTTCAACATCAACAACCTGCAACTTGATGCTTCCCCTATGGAATAACTCCACTTCTACACCAATCCTGCTATAAAATTTTGCAAGTGGCTCTGGGACTGATGTACTCTACATCATGCTCAATTAACCTCATGAAGGGGTGCAACCCCTAACTGACTTCTAAGATACTCAAAAGTAGTCTTAGGCAGAGGTTTAGTAAATATATCTGCAAGCTACTCCTTGGTAGAAACATGCTCCAATATCACATCTTTACTCTACACTTTTTCCCTCAAGAAATGATACTTCAATTCAATATACTTGGTTCAAGCATGCAAAACAGGGTTCTTGGAAATATTTATGGCACTAGTATTGTCACATAAGATCTTTACAGGTTCTGAAAACTTCATCTTGAAACCTTCTAGAATGTGCCTCATCCAGATAGCTTGGATACAGTTCATATAAGATGCAACATACTCAACTTCAGCAATAGACTGTGATATAAAACTCTGCTTCTTGCTACTCCATGAAACAAGTCTTCCTCCAAGAAAAAATGCTCCACCAGTTGTGCTTTTCTTATCATCAACATTACCTGCCAAGTTTGCATTTGTATACACCTTTAAGTCAAAGTTACCTTCATATGGATACCATAATCCATAGTCAATAGTACCTTTCAAATATCTGAATATCCTCTTGGTTGCTATCAAATGTGTTTCCTTTGGATTCTTCTGAAATCTAGCAACTAGACCAACTACATGAGCTATATCTGGTCTATTTTGAACAACATAGTGCAATTTCCCAATCATTGACCTATACTCCTTTTCATCAACAAATGTGGCTTCATCTTCCTTAGATAATTTACAACCTGTTACCATTGGTGTCCCAACTGGTTTACCGTCACTCATACCAAATGTCTTTAATACCTCTTTCACATACTTAGACTGCGTGATGAAAATACCACTCTTCATTTGTTGAATTTTCAAGCCTATGAATTTTTTTTCTCTCCCACTAGAGACATTTCAAACTCACTTTTCATTTCATTTGCAAAGTCATTGCTCATGTCATCATTGCCTCCAAATATGATATCATCTACAAAGACTTCACTAACTAGTATCTTATCTCCTTCAGATTTGACATACATGTTGTTATCTTTACTGGTTCTTTGAAAACCTATCTTCATCAGGTGTGAATGAAGCATTTCTCACCATCCTCTCAGTGCTTGCTTTAACCTATATAGTGCCATGTGCAATTTTCATACCATGTCTTTTTCACTAGTCAAAGCATAACCATATGGTTGCTCAATGTATACTTCTTTTCCAGTATTTCATTCAAAAATGTTGACTTCAAATCCATTTGATATACTTTCAATCCCTTATGTGCTACAAATGCAAGTAAAGTTATGAAACCTTCCAGTCTAGCAACTAGTGGAAAAGTCTCACCATAATCTTCCCCTTCTTCTTGTGCATAACCTTTGCAAACCAATCTAGCTTTGTTTCGGACTACTATACCATCTTCATTCAGTTTGTTCCTGAATACCCACTTAGTACCTATCACATTTTTATTCACCGGTCTGGGTACTAGGGTCCATGTATTGTTCTTCTCAATTTGATCAAGCTCCTCCTCCATAGCTTTAATCCAATGATCATCTCCAAATGCTTCCTTAGCAGTTCTAGGCTCAATAGTGGAGATCATTCAAGAATTCTCTCTAAGTATTCTTCTGGTTAACACTCCAGCATCCTTATCTCCAATAATCTGGTTAGGATTGTGATTGAGTCTCACATACCTTGGAATAACATGATCATTATCTCTAGGTTCATCTTCTTCTATATCTTCTTGTTCTGGTTGAACTGGTACAACAACATTCTCTTTACAAGTTTTAGGCTTCACCGGTTCTGGTTCCAAAAATAGAATGCAAGGATCTTCATCATTTTTCTCCACACTAGTTTCCCCTGAGACTTCAAGATACTCATCCACTCAAACATCAGCACTCTCAATAATTCTCTATGTCCGGTTGTTATAATATTTGTAGGCCTTACTCTTGGTGGAGTAACCAAGAAATATACCTTCAACACGTTTAGCCTCAAATTTACTAACATAGTCACCTCTCTTGATAAAAAATTTACTACCAAATATCTAAAAATAACTGACATTAGGTGATCTACCATACCAATATTCATAAGGAGTCTTATCCTTACCTCTTTTTACCAAAATCTGGTTCATAGTGTAGACAATTGTGCTGATAGCTTCTCTCCAGAAATTTTTCATGACACCTACTTGTATCAACATCATTCTACCAGCTTCAACAACTAACTAGTTGTTCCTCTCTGCAATACCATTTTGTTGTGGTGTCCTCGGTGCAGAAAGTTGTCATTTGATACCATTTTCTTCACAATATCTAGTGAATTCCTCATAAGTAAATTCACCGCCTTGATCAGTCCTCAGACACTTTATCTTCTTACCACTCTCCTTTTTAGCTAAGGCCCTGAATGCCTTGAACTTACTAAATGCTTCTGATTTATCCTTCAAGAATGTGACCTACATCATTCTTGAGCAATTATCAGTGAAGATCATAAAATATATGTCACCTTGAATACTTTTAGTCCTTATTGGTCCACAGAGGTATGTATGAACCAAATCTAATAGACGTTCCGCTGAAAAAGATTTGCTCTTAAAAGTTGAGGATGGCATCTTTCCCAACTGACATTCCTTACATAGAGCATTAACCAGTTTGTCCAACTGAGGAAAACCTCTCACTATCTTGGACTTACTCACTTTAACAATGTTATCAAAATTTATATGACAAAATCTCCTATACCAAAGTCAACTATCATCTACTTTAGCAATTAAACATTTGTTGACTTTAGGATTCAAGTGAAACAGGTTACCTTTAGTCTACTTGTCGGTTGCAATCAGTTCACCTTTGCTCCCATAGATTTTGCACATACCATTCTTAAAATCCAATGGATATCCTTTGTCATTAAGTTGAGCAGCACTCAAAAGATTGTGCTTTAGTCCTTCAACCCAGTAGACATCATCTGCATTGCTCTTTCCATTAAGAGAAATAGTTCCCTTACCTTTAACCATGCAGGGTGAGTCATTACCAAATCTTACAACTCCACCATCAAATTCCTTCAAAGAAAGAAATTTTCTCTGGTCATCGGTCATGTGATGTGAACAACCACTATCAATGATCCAATCATCAAAATTATCCATGCGAGAAACTAAAGCCTTCTGATCAAATGTCTCCTCTTTAATGGCTACAAAAACAATGTCTTCATTAGCATCACCCTTAGATTCCTCAACAGTGATACCACAATCAACTGCAATAAGACAATCTCTTTTTCCTTTTCCCTTGTACTTTTTGAAATTCTCTCGCTTGTGCTCATTATCACCATTAGGACAGTTAGCTTCAATGTGTCCAATCTTGTTGCATGCAAAACATTTCAAAGGTAATTTACCTCTATACTTACCGGTACCTCTGGGCAACCGCTTGGCCAACAATGCTTCAATCTCAACCAAACTGTCTTCATCATTAATTTCTCTGCTGGATCTAGATTCATAACTGTGACTGGCATCTCTACTATTCCTCATAGATGGGTTAGAAACTGAAGCTCTAAATGCAGATTCATATTTCTAAACACTACCATCATAACCATTTAATTCAAAAGGAGTAAGCTTACCAATGATGGAGTCAAGGATTACCTTAGTTTTGTCAATTGACTTTAGCTCCTGAATGGCTACAACTCGGATAGCATAGACCAGTAGCAGGGTTCTCAACACCTTACTAACCACTGTGGCATCTTCCACTTTACCACCTACACTCTTGATCTCACCAACTATCTCTTTTATCCTTTGACCATACTGTTGGATATTCTCACCTTCAACCATCGGCATGTCATCAAACTTTCCTCTTAGACTCTCTTCCTTGGCAATCTTCACATGTTCATCACTGCTATAAATCTCTTCAAGTTTCTTCCATACCTCATATGCAGTCTCTAGACCATGGACATCTACATACTCTGCATTAGACAAAGAACTAATAATACCCTCCAGTGCTTGATTGTTTTCTTGTTGCTCTTTCTTCTGATCATCAGTCATATTCCCACTAGGTACAACATATTGAGTACCAACATATTCCCAGTATTTATTTCCAAGACTCTTGATATAAATTTTCATTCTATCACTCCATATCATATAGTTCTCTCTATTAAACTTCAGACCTTCGTTCTTCATCATGTTCTACAAGATCTTTACCTCAAGCTGTTAGGCTTAGACCTTAGCAAACCTGAGATGCTCTGATACCAATTGATGGTATGATGAAAGAACAAGGATCTAGTCAACTACTGAGAGGGGGAGGTGAATCAATAGATAGAAAAATTGATAAACTTCACCAATCTCAAAATAAACCTCTCAAAGTAAACTTAGAACTATCAAACGTAATATCACTGTCAAGATAAAACTGTCAAGTTAAACCGATTGACTGTTACAACATATTAATAGTAAACAACTTGAAACTCATAAATATCCAAATACTTTTATTGACATAAGTAAAACTTGATTTCATATTGCTGTCAGTTATCATGACTTATCAAAGTGAATTAAGTAGTTAAGCAAATCAACCATAGAAAACATAACCACAAAAACATTCACCACTTGACACAATATTTTTGACGTGGAAACCCAAATGGTAAAAACCACGATGAGATGAGACTCACAAGATAACTATCTGAACTCTTCTAAAGTTCACCCTGTTAGGAGCCAAGCTTGTTAAAGCTTTACAAAAAGTCCTATTAAGAACAGATCCTATTAGCGACCACCTTGTTAAGGGATTGACTATAATGCCTTGTTAGAAGAAATACCATGTGAGAAGTAACCTCGATAGAAGATTTGAAATCCAAGCTAATGGACCACCTAGTTAGAGGATTTGAATAGCATCAAGCTTGTTAGATCTTACCCGGTTAGGGGATTTCAATATGCTATAATTGTTAGAAAACAACAAGAGTTTGTTGATCTGTTTGAATAGCACTACACTTGCTTCTTCAGATCCTTTTCATGCTCCTATCTGCCTTTATTCAAACTATCTCTTTTATTCCTCTTAGACTCTCTTCTTTGGCAATATTCACATGTTCATCACCACTATAAATCTCTTCAAGTTTCTTCCATACCTCATATGTAGTCTCCAGACCATGGACATCAACATATTTTGCATCAGACAAAGAACTGATAATAGCCTCCAATGCTTGATTATTTTCTTGTTGCTCTTTCTTTTGATCATCAGTCATAATCCCACTAGGTGTAACACATTGAGTACCAACATGTTCCCATTATTGATTACCTAGACTCTTGATATAAATTTTCACTCTATCACTTCATATTCTATAGTTCTCTCTATTAAACTTCTGACCTTCCTTCTTCATCATGTTCTACAAGATCTTTACCTCAAGTTGTTAGGCTTAGACCTTAGAGGACCCGAGAAGCTCTGATACCAAATGATGGTATGATGAAAGAATAAGGATCCGATCAACTACTGAGAGGGGGGGTTAATCAGTAGATAGAAAAATTGATACAAACTTTCACCAATCTCAGAATCAATCTCTCAAAGAAAACTCTAAACTGACAAGTTAAACCATAGAACTACAAATGCAATATCATTGTCAAGATAAATTATCAAGTTAAACCGGTTGACTGTTACAACAGATTAACAGTAAATAACTTGAAACTCACAAACATCTAAATACTTTATTGACATAAGTAAAACCTCATTTCAGATTGCTGCTGATTAACATAACATATCAAAGTGGATTAAGCAGTTAAGCAATTCAACCATAGTAAACATAACCACAAAAACATTCACCACTTGACACAATATTTTTGATGTGGAAACCCAAATGGGAAAAACCACGGCGGGGATGAATAACCACAAGTATTCTGAACTCTTATAAAGTTCCCCCTATTAGGAGCCAAGCTTGTTAAAGCTTTACAAAAAGTCTTGTTAAGAATAGATCCTGTTAGGGACCACCTAGTTAAGGGATTGACTATAATGCCCTATTAGAAGCATTCAAGCAATACCCTATCAGGAGTAACCTTGGTAGAGGATTTGAAATCCAAGATAATGGACCACCTGGTTAGAGGATTTGAATAACACTAAACTTGTTAGAGCTTACCCGGTTAGGGGATTTTAACTGTTGTAATTGTTAGAAAACAATAGGGGTTTGTTGATCTGTTTCAATAGCACTACACTTTCTTGTTCAGATCCTTTTCATGCTCCTATTTTCCTTTACACAAACTACAGATACACCATCTAGTTCAACAACCACACACTCAACTATAACTTTGCCAACACTATAACAAAACAACTCATCGACCTTATAAACAAACCATCAGGTCGGTAACACAAAAAAAACCTAATTCTCTCATAGAGATTACAAACAAGTCGGTTCAAGTATGACTGTTGGATTACATAACAATCTCTGCACATCATTCAAGATAGCCTCGACCACTCATTGATCACTACTTCATCGAACTCTATAACTCATCACGCGGTTTGCATTACATGCAATATACTTGCTCATTCCTAAGATAAAAATCGTTATCTCAACATGCCAAAAAAACTTTGAAACTCTTCTCATACAACATGCATATGTGTCATAATCATTACCGCTCATCATCAGATCATAAACCAATACAAACAATTCACCAAGCTTAATCAGTTAGGGTTTATCAAATCAACAGGTAGGGTTTACTAGTTCAACTCTTCAATACTTAGCAATACCGGTTCACTCCACAAACTCACCTACCGGTTACAGTTCCCTTCACTAGCTCTTCCTACTGATTACAAAATAACATTATAACAATATCATTACTAGTTAATTGACATCAATGACAACATAACATTTCATTAATGAAATCTTCATGCAAATGCCAAGATGACTTGCTTTATAGAAAGCAAGAGAAACCTAATCTAAAATTAAGAAACTAAAATTAGCTCAAATAATTAAAGATTAGCTCAACTAAGTGAACTTCATTATTATTAGCCTAATATAATAAAAGATAAAAAATGCACTTAAGTTTAGCTTAAGTAAATAAAATAATTAAAGGACTTAATTAATTAAATAATTAGATAATGTCCTAATTACTCTAACACCCCCCCCCCCCCCACCTCCCCGCTTTAAGGTTAACTTAGGGATAAGATAAAAATATAATGATGAATGCAAAGATGCAAGCATGAATGGGTCCTAACAACAAAGGCCTAATTAAGTACCAATGTACAAACTGACACAACTCTCACAAATGATGAAAATGAGAAAAACCCTATGGGAGAAAACTCCTCTCCAAAAGAGCGAAAAAACGAAATACAAAAGTGTACATGTGGTTAAGCATGGACTCTAAATTTCCCCCCAAGTACTGATTCAATCACATAAGAGCAATCAATATCCCCCATAAGGGAGAAAGGAAGAGATGATGTATAACCCCCATAATGAATAAACTCCAATGTTGAAGGTGAATTCTCAAAGAAAAACATTGAAGATGATCCAAGAGCGACCAAAAACATTCCTCTCCTTGGGAAGAAATAGGTCCAATGGCCAAGGTAGAAGCAACTCCATGAAATAAAATGGAAGAAATAATCTCATGATGGGTGTCATGGAAGACTAATTAAATAGAACTATATGTCTAAATCATGATGTGCCAGATCAACTAAAGGAAATACAAACAACTATGAAGATGCCTGATGAACAACCTCGAAAGGCACTAATGAATATGTGATGACAAGAATGTTGAAGTTGTCATCAAAGAGGAAGTGAAGATGGACTCAAATATGTCACCAATTTCTGTAATGTGTGACTCAACAAATAACCTTGAGAAATATGGCAATAATTTTTCCCATAAAGCTAAAATTGGAAGGAAACTATCAACCTACTAAATTGAATCAATGGGGGCCATGCACAAGCCAATGTTAAGGTCATCAGAAACAACAAAAGATGTAGATTGAGATGGAGACTATGTCTCAATGTGTAGAGTGTGAACACGAAGACAAGTCATTAATCCATCGAAACATGTGAGACTTGTGATATACTTAAGCTCCTCTAAAGTAACATCATCAAAGGGTATGCATTTTGCATGTGCAAGGGGAAGAAAAAAATCTACTACAAGATCCTCTAGGAATGGAGAGATATGAGGATCTCTATGCATCTCCTAAAGTCTAGTCCAAAGTGTGTGGGTACACTCAAGATCTGATATAGCACACATAGTGTCATGATCAACACTAGAACAAATCACTCCTACAACATGGCCTCTGATATTACCCCAAACTATGCTACCTCCTAATGTGGGTGGTTTAGGTATGAGTCCATACAAATAAGGAAAATGATCTAGCCACCTGAGATGTGTTAGGAAGTCATTTTGCCAAGACTTATAATTACCATTCATGTTAGGATGACAATAGAAGGATGAATTAAAAAACCCATGATACCTCCTCAAATGAAATAATTAGACACAAAAAATTTAGAATATGTAAATCAAACCAAATAAAGTCATCTCCCACAAACATATCTACTCCAAGTGCAAAAACATCTAATAAATCAACCACATAGTGAAAACACTAAAATCTAAATAAATTATACTTGGGAAAAATATAGAAAATTTACATATATAGATCTGAAGAGCTTTGAATCAAATTTCTACTGTTGCAAGAATCACAAAAATTAGAGATACTTGTGAAAATATATGAGCTTAGAAGTTGAAACTGAAGATCTAACTTTGACTGAGTATAATAAAAACTTGGAGTTGAATCTAATGATGAGACCACCACCATTGGAAAGTGCTCAAAAACATCTGTCATATGGTATCTTGTTTGCCCAATTTTGACACTAGGCAAAAGTTATAGAAAAAAAAAAAGAATAGGCTAAATTTAGCTAATTGATAACTAGTAGAAATGATACTTCTAGTTTGATTTCTATAAAATATACTCATTGCATATAAAATATGATAAATAACCAAATGGTTTATTGGGGTACAAAACAAAACCCATAAATATTTTTTCTGAAAAATCTTGTAAAAACATGTTATGGCCAAATCTTGATTTTTGTTTTTTTTGTGTGTTATTTTTAGCTTTTTATTTTATTTTATCACAAACTTGGATGAATCTTGGAAAACTAAAAATATCCCATATAATTTTTGGGGCAAATAACATAACACATAAATAGTTTCTCTCCACTTAGTTGAGTTGGTTTTTCTCCTTAAGGTTGGATCCCTTAGAAAATGGATAGGAACTTAGCAGATTTGAAGCTCTAATACCATGTTGGAGTTATTTATTCAACCTCACAAACCCATGAATCACCTCCAAGAAAAACACCTATCACATATAAAGATAATATGTTATGGTTAATGTTATGCAAGCTTGAGAGAGAATTGATCCAAAGAGGAATCTGATATTGAGATTAACTTGTAAATGAAATTGGACAAATTACAATGAATGAATGAATTGCTTTATAAAAAGAAAGAGAAAGCTAATCTAAAATTAGGAAACTGAAATGAGCTCAAAGAAATAAAGGTTAGCTCAACTAAGTGAACTTAATTTGTTATTAGTCTATAATCTAATAAAAGATTATAAAACACCTAGGTTTAGCTTAAGTGAACAAAGTAATTAAAGGGCCTAATTATTTAATTAATTAGATAACGTTCTTATTGCTCCAATATATTTCACTAAAATAGATTTTTGGAGGTTATAAAATTAGGTTCTCACAATGCATAATTGATTATCAAGTGTAAAACTATCCACACAAATTTTCATACATCTATATAGAATTTAGGGATAGTATATACTTCAAGACTATCTATTTTCTAGACTAAGGAAAATTAACTCTACAATTCTTGACCTTTCACATTCTCTCTTAATATATAAAGTTAAGTATAATGTTCCCTTTAACATATTTTCCTATTCTAGTATTTTTATACATTTTAGTATTTCCAATTGTAATTTATATTAATCTAGATTAATTTATGCTTAGTTGATTGCATTTATTTAATTAGTCTTAACCTTATACAAAATATATTTTCTTATACAAGTATCTAACTTAATTTATTAAATATTGTATTATTGATGTATGAAATGAAGGAATAAGTAACCATTCCATTTATTAATGATTTACTTGTAAAAATTCCATTCTCCTCATTACATTTTGTTTAGTAAATTTTAAATTATAAGAAGTAAAATTGATGTAATTTTTTAAACTATCTTAAACTCTCTATTTTCTAACACTTGATAAAGTTTGTAATATGTTGGGTGTTGTTATTGAATAATATTTCCGTATTTAATAATTCTACATTTATAATGATGTGATTCACATTCTCATTTATTTGTGTTATTATTTTAAGAAAAAAAAATAATACATGTTCATAGTTACAAATAGTATGATCTTGTGCAAAGTTGGCATCATTTCCCTAGCCTTGTATTCATCTATAGACACACATATTCATATACACTTAACCTTACCCTATTTTTTTAAGTACACTCAAGGTATAGCACATTGATAATATCATGTAGGGTAGACAAAAGAATGGTGTTTTATCATAGTGGCCATGTGAAATCCCAATCTTGGTGACTTTATCCACATATTTTACATTAGCAAAAGAGTTTTCAATAGTTATCATATCACTAGAGTAAAATTTATTCGTTTATTTGACATATTTATTCATTCAAATACATTCAATTCATACACACAAACATTTAAAAAATAAATTCATTTAAAGGCATTGTAGCAATTAATCACAAAACATTTCAATTCACTACAAATAAAGGACACACACAGATATATGAATTAATATCCCTTATGGTATTCCTAAATACCATCAAATCTTCAAATATTTAAGAAGATCATAGAAAATTACCATATATTAGAAAAAATTATAAAATAGAACATTAATTCAATTATACCTGGATAAGTTTGAACATAGAATATAGATCTACAACTACAATTTTGTCAAAGATATGCAAACTTGTCCCCTAATAGGACAAATGTAAGGAACACAATCCTTAAACTAAATATCACGATCATTAATTAATTACTCATGGTTACAATAATATAGAAAATGAAAGATAATATCATTAATGCACACAATTAATGTCATTACATCTCAATGAAGTAGTGCTTAATCCAGGTGTTAGCGCATGTACAAGAGATGAATAATATTTACATCATAAGCCCTCATGCCCAAGAGATAACTCAATACAAGAACAATATATAATGTACAAGCATATACAAAGAATAATAAAGATATGAAATAAATTATGTGCCTCCAAGTGCCATCAACCGCATTTGTTATCTGCAGCTCAAGAGATGAGAACATGACTCAGGCACTTTTCTGCCCAACCATGAAGCTTACGCTTCCTTGGAATCTTTTATAACATGAAAGATACCCGTCCCTGCATGAAATGCCTAGCTACCTAGAAACAATAGGCGAGAGGGAAACCCAGTGCAACTTGATATACCTACATGCATTTGTTTGTATGAAATGCAATATCCTACTATCAAGATATGATAGAGAAATATATATTAATAGATTTTGCTAAGCTACTTCATCTATTTCAATTAATACATGAATTTGGCCAAATTACTTTAATATTTTGGGCAAGAACCCAAAAAGAGGACTGGCCTTCTTTTTTATTCCATATTCGATACCCATTCCCAAAAGCATAAACACATAACTCTCTCTTTAAAGAAAATACTCAACCAAATGTGTATTTGCATAAATTCATTTGTTCAATAATGAGACAATTAGCAAACATGCATGTGATAGATAACTATCTCTCCTTTTGATGGGATTATAAATCTACATCCATTCTTTTTCCTATTGTGAATCATGCAAATTTTCTTAAAATGAATACCTCTTCTCATGCACAAGAGGATAAACTCAACTATCCATCTTTCATGCTTTTAAGGAATCTACATGGTTGTATGCATTTATTCATTTATAAGAATAGCTTAATTTATCCATCCCTATATAAATATGTCAATCAAATCCATTAATACATGCATGTAAATTTTTTTTATCTATTGAAAAGTTTTTCAACTATAGAGCAACAAAACTAGTATGAGCCAAACAACATAAGTTTTCATATACATATATATGGTTATGTGTATATATTTCACCTAAAAAAAAAGAAAGTATTCCACATGTCTTTATGCTCTTATCTACAATAAATAATCCATTTTTCCAAGCAAGTTTGTTTTCTAAAATATAATCACATAAATATGAAAATAAAAGTCTATGAGATTATTTTTCCATCCATTGTAGATTTATAAGGAATTGTGTACATTTTATTATCCTTCATAATGCTTGAAGCATCAAGGTTGCTTGGTTTCACTTACGCACACATATGTATATACTCTTGTATATACATAAATTTGACAAAAATAGAACTAATGAATATCTACTCATAATTTTTGTTTTCTTATTTTAGATCATATTTCTACTAAAAATGGAATAAATTCAAGAAAATAATAAGAAACAAGGGAGAAATTAACTTCTTACTGATTTGATATTTTCTAAAAGAGTGTCTGGAAGTGATGTTTCAGCTCCTCCAAAAAAACCCCAAACAATTGGTAAATAAATCCCCAAAGCTGAAAAACTAACTCCCAAAAAAAACCCTTCAAGAATGCTTAAATATCTAATGTAAATAAACTATGGAGAGTGTTGAAAATTTCAGACATAATAATGATGTAAAATCCCCAATCCATCCTTCTAAACCCAATAAAAAAGACTCTTTCTAAAATAAGGGTTCTGTTGTGTAAAAGAAATTTGATATTATGTGTATTATCATGCCCCAAAATCTGCTCTCTTGGTTTTTAAAACATATGAGACACTAATAATAAGCCCTGAAAAGAAATATTGGTTGGATGCATGCATGAGAGTTGATTTCTCATAAAGAAAATGTTGAATCTTTTTTCTTTTTCACACCTTAAGTGCTTGTCACACTTAAAATACTTCTCTTCACACTTAAAATACTTGTCTTCACACTTAAAATGTTGATCACACAAACAAAATTATCTCCTCATACTTAAATGTTGTTCATGCACAAACCAAAAAACCTAAAAAAATACTTACTTCCTATAAACAATTCATTCACTATTTAAAAAAAATCCACTTAAATCTTTTATATCAACGATTATCTTATGAAAGCTTAACTTTTTTTTTTTACTTTTCAGAGTCAATTCATATTGACTTATTCTAAACTTAAAATAAAAACAAATGTTCCCATTCTTAAAAAAACATAAGAGTATCTTTACTTAGTAAGGAAAGACAATATTCTTCTAAGAAAAATAATAGCCTTCTTTTTTAAAAAAATTATAAAGATAATCAAAAAGTTAAAAGAAAGGCTTAAGGAATAATTTGTTTTTAAAATATACTTTTAAATTTTATAAGACATACTAGTAAGAAAGATGATCCAGATCCAGATCCTCCTCTTGTTGCCTCTGCTTTGGCTGCTTGAGGATGTTTTTTGATGAATAGCTTTGTTTTTTGACTCCGGCTTCTTGTCGTGTGACTCTTGCGAGGTGATCTTGTATCCCCTAACCTTTTTTTTGTGAATATGTACTTTAATATTTATACTTAATAGAGAAGGCCTAATCATAAAAAATTGTATATTTTATATTTTAAGTTTATTTTATTAAAATAAAAAGTATTTTCTGCAGCTATTTACTTATTAAAAATAAAAAAATAAAAAAATAAAAATAAAAAGTATTTTTTTATAATAAATTTGTATTTAGTAAAAATATTATTTCATTATTTTTTTTAATAATAAATAAATATCATATTTATAAGTGTTTTATAATAATATATTCTTAAATGAAAAGAATGTAAGTAAAGAGAAATTTTCAACAAAGAAATTTTGTTATAAAATAATAAAATTTGTTTTTATCTAATATTCAATATATTTTTACTAAGTAAAAGTGTATGTGCATATTCTTTATTTCAATTTTCTATTTTTATGAAGAATAATTAAGATTATAAATATTTGATTTCATACATAACAATAACAATAATGCATAAAAGTAGTAAATTCTGTAATCATGCGAAATTATGACGTATTCTAAAGGTGGCAATTTAATTTTTCTACCATACCATTTCAAAACAAAACATAACATAAACAAGGCATCTTCATAAATATCATTTGTATTTTACATTCAAACTACACATCAAGATTACCAAGAATGCAAAATGCCATGAATGCAAAACTTAAACATCTCAAATGCAATTACAAATATACTACGTGAGTGTGTGCAAGTACATCAAGTTCCATCATGCATATTCCTACCAAGTGGCTAGGGAACTTCTACATCAACCAAGTTCTCATCTTCAGCATGTACATGCACTAACTTGCACTCAGATTTGAATCAGTGAATCAATACAATAAACCATATTCAAATCACGTATAAGATATTAAACTCATAATCATAATTTAACTTCATTTTAATTTCAATTTTTATTTCCATGGATTTGAATTTATCTAATTTTACTAGTCACACTCATTTTAAAAATTAAAATAGCCAAACAACATGAATTATGTCTAATAGTCTATCAATTATACTAATAATAATGTAAGCATAGGATCGAGATGTGACAACAAAGATATATCATAGACACTAATGCATCGTTTTCTACTTGTACACAATCTAATCACAAAATATTATTCATTTGACACTCTTTCTTTGATCATCAATCTAAGTCACATCCTTTTATACATTTACTGAATCTAAATTATATTTATCAATATTATTAAATTCTCAATCACATTTTATTAATCTAAGTCTATTATGTTTAATTGATCACATTTATTTAATTGGCCTAGGTTAATGCTAGGGGAATTTTCTTTTCTTTTTCAATAGTATTATTACACAATAATTTAAACCATTTAAAAAATGGCTTGCATGGGTTTTATTTAAATTTGTTTATTTTGTTAAAAAGGTTGGATATGGAACCTAAAATGGCCTTCAACTATAATTCTCCAAGGTAAAAAGCTTTGTCTTTTCTAAGAAATTCTTGGTTGGAAAGTTTATGGGTCTTTGGCCAAAACTTAAAACCAATGATAATCGGATTAATCTCTAGCAAAAACCCTTACTAAAAGGAGAAATGAGCATTTGATTTCATGGAAGAGGATTCTATGTTTACTTATTTGACCTAAACTAAGACAAATATTTGGTGTTTTGAAGTGGTTCATATTTTTGGGGGACAAGATAACTGTATTTGAGCAATCAGCCAATGGATTTTAATTCAACTAAAAATATAGCTATGTAGTTCTTGTTTGGGTGAGACTTCTCCATCTTTCTCAAAAATTGTTAAAAAATGTGTCTCAAACAAACTAATAGACTCATCACACCTTTTTCATAACCAAAATAGATAGACATGTCGAATAAAGGTATGATCAATATAGTAGGGCATTATAAGGGGGTCACAACTACTATTTCAAACATGTTTGAAATATTAGAAGAAAATATCTTGAACCCTTTAGAAGGGAATATGCATAATTAAGCTAAAGTTGATATGAGATCTATGTAGAGTAAGGAAGGACAAAAAATCCTTTCAAAGGGAGGGGAAATAAATTGTTGAAGCTAGTTTGTGAGAGTAGTAGGATGAGATAGGATAGTTGAATAAAAGCAATGAAAAAAAAATAGATCCTTAAAAGAATGAGAGGTTCATTTCATGACTTCACTAATTTAGGTATCACTCCAAGGTGTATTGAAGGTGTTGTGTGTAATCCATTCAAAATCTAGGCTTGTCTCACACTTTGACAACTTGATGAATCTTTATCTCTAGGAAAAATTCTTACTAAAGGGGGAAATGGACATTTGACTTCATGGAAGAGGATTTTATGTTTTCTTATTTGAGCTAAAATAAGACAATTATTTGGTGTTTTGAAGTGGTTCATATTTTTTTGGGGCAAGATAATTGTATTTGAGCGATCGGTCCATGGATTTTTATTCAACTAAAAATATACCTAATGTAGTCCTTGTTTGGGTGAAACTTCTCCATCTTCCTCCTATTTTTTGGGATGCCAAATCTTTGGTCATTATTGTTAGTAGTTGGGATTGCTTCATTGATAAGACTAAGAAAAAAAGTAAGTTTGCATGTCTCAAACTTGCATATAAGTAGTTTTACAAAAAAAAATTCTTACAAGCATTGAGTTAAAGCTAGATGGATTGTCATATATGTAGGAGCTTGATTATGACCAATTGTTCTTTCAATGTAATAAATACCATTAATATGACCACTTTCCTAAGGAGGGCAAAAAAAATGTGACTCAAACAAGCTAATAGACTCAACACAACTTTGTCACAACCAAAACAATTAGACATGTCTAATAAAGGTACAATCAATAGAGTAGGGCATTATAAGGGGTCACAACGATTATTTTGAACATTTTTGAAATATTAGTAGGAAATATGTTGGACCCTTTAGAAGGGGATATACATCATTAAGCTAAAGTTGCTATGAGATATATGTAGAGAAAGGACAACAAATCCTTTTTGGAGGGGGGGGAAATAAATTGTTGAAGCTAGTTTGTTGAGTAATAAAACAAGATAGGATAGTTGAATAAAAAGCAATAAAAAAAAATAGATCCTTATAAGAATGAGAGGTTTGTCTTGTGACTTCACTAACAATGCATGAATCCAAGGTGTATTGAAGGTGTTATGTGTAATCCATTCAAAACTCGGGCTTGACTCATACTTTGACAACTTGATGATTAATTTATATAAAATAAACAACTTAAGATGAAAACTAAGAAAAAACACAAATGACACGCCAACTCTTTGATTCGATGTTTTGATTAGTCCAAATTATAACAAGTTTTACTTAATATCTAATCATTAATTTTTATATTCTAAACTCTATAGAATACAATCTAATGTGTCTTCAGTATTCAATTGAATTGCTTATTATTTATGGAATGGCTTAAACCACGCACACTGAGCATACACTCCTAGGCTTAAAAGTCTTAAAACACACAAAATTGACTGATATTTTCTAGTCTTAATATGTTGCTTAATTTATATGGTCACACTAAGAATACACTTCTAGACTTAAAAGTATTAAACACTAATAGTTGACTAACATTCTCTAGGCTTAATATATTACTTAGTGTGTGTGATTTAAGACTGACCCTGATTTATAAATTGGGTGATAGTTTTTGCATCATTTGATTAATTTTTGACATCCTTCCATATATTTTACTTAAATTCAAACAAAACCTGGTTCGTTCGTGCGGTCCAGTGAAATAAACAAGTGGTGTTGTTTGAAAGACCCGAGGCGTGCGCCCTAATCTCGACTTCAGACCAGCAAATAAAAAGCACACGTTTTCACGCTGTGATTGCGACCTTAGGGCGTGAGGAAGTCCTTATATATTTTATGCTCCCTCATACATTCAGACCGCACACAGAAGAGAAGCTTCCAAGCATAATATGGCACATAAATAAAAACAGCTCTTTCTCTTCAACAAAGTCATTTTAAATAACAGATTTGATATGGGTGAGCGTTGTAGAGATCATGGATATTACGATGCAGGGGTGGGCATTTGTTCTGTCTGTCTTACAGAGCGTTTAGCCAAAGTTGCCCAAAACAAGAATCTTGCTGATAATAACAATAATGTGTACGTTCAGGCTGCCAATCTGGAGAGAGTACCCGAGTCTTCTTTTGAAAGAAATCCATCTGTTTGCATGGTGGGCAATGGCGGCACGAGGAGAAGAAGTAACAGTTTATCAGCTCTCTTCACCAGTGATTTTCAGGCCTCAGAAGGCAGAGCAAATGGCGGCGCCGCCTTTTCAGATAAGGAAAAGTTCATCTGTCTGGATTTTCAGCAGAGGGAGAGCAAATCCAGTTCTTGGGTTTTTTCTTCTCTGCTGAGAAAGTCGAAGTGCAAGGAAAGAAACAGCTTTTCCGGGAGGCCTTCTCTGGACAATGTGTTGAGCAAAAAAATGGGGGCTTATGAAAAAGAGGTGGTAAGAAGACAGGAAGCACTGAAAGCAGGGGGATGGGAAGTTCAGTTGTGCAGTGACTGTGATGCCGAGGAAACAGGGAAAGAAAAGGAGGTGGATTATTACTCTGACTCCTCTGTTTCGACCAAGCATAGGATCCGAAGCCTTTTCAGGAAACAAAAATGCAAGGCAAATTTGCAGGGTGTTTGTAAGGAGAAGAAGAATCCGAGGGTTGCCAACTGTGTGCTGGCTGGAGCAGTTGAAAATGGCGGCGCTGATCATTTTGGTGTCAGGAAGTACACATCTTGGACAAAAACTCTGGCGAGTCCTCTGTGGAAGCCTAAATCAGGCAGGAAAAAGGATGTTTCAATGGCTGCTTCTTCTTTTGCCTGCACTTCCAGCCCTCTCAGGCAAGGTTCTTCCTCTTCACTGTGGTACAGTCAGAAAGCCCACTGTAATTCATCTGCAAGGTAATTGTTTGCATGTAATTTGACCCATATGGAGTCTCTGTGTTTACTGCTCTTACTGTATTCACTCCCATGGTGGCCATGGAAACCATAATGTCTTTCTGAACCCACCAATGTAAGCTCTCAAACATGGCCATTTTGAGTAAAAATCGTTGTTTTATGTCACCACTACATGTTCAAAAATTTGTTGGTGTTTTGTATTTTAGAGTGCTTTGGTCTGTAATTGCAATGTTTTGGATCCCTCTGTGTTTTTTGGGCAGCTTGAATAGATTACAGAGCAGTTCGAATAGATTACAGACTTTTGGGTGTCCCCATGTATCAAAGAAGGATTTTTTAGTGGATTTGAGTAAGAAAATTTTACTGGTTTTTCATGAAATGAGATCTGTGAGGCAGGAGGAAAAGGGATATGTGCATTTGCGTGCGCTGGTTCTGACAGAGACTCTGTTTTCAAAAGAATATTAAGAAATTGCGCTTTCGTTTTTATGTTGTTGTCCTGTTTTGTTCGATTGTCTACTTGTTAAGTCGACTATTTTAAGCACAGACACGTCAATTTCTTAAAGGAAACAAAGTGACAGCTATTGAATATGTAGGGCCATTAATGCAATGCCCCTGTACTGGTTTACGTTACCGTTTTACAGATTGGCATGTACAAGGTATCTAAATATAATTGGGGTTTCATGGCCGTATGCCTGTATTTATCTAATTAATTCCGGAAAATCATAAAAATTTACAGTAATATAGCTGTACATATAACTAATCTGGGATATCGTTTCTACTTATGGTAATTTATTTTTAAAAAGTTTGATAATTTCAAATGGATTATTTTGGTTAGTCAATCTTTGAAATTAGGTTTTAGTTTATGAATTTGAGATAAAGTATTTTCATTATATTAATAAATTCAAAAAAATATAATAAAATATGATATTTATAGAAATGTTGGGTCACAAGGTATCTCATCATGAGCATCAATTATGAATTTTTACAAGTTTAAATTAACTAGCAATTGCACATTGGCGTGCAATGGGTACATCAAAAATGTGTGGAAGGTCAATTAAGGAAAACTTGGTCTATTTTTACATATGCTTATGTAGTGCATGAGGTCAAGTGGTAGGTCATTTATCAAATGATATTTGTGAAAAAAAATGTCTAAATGGACAAGTGATAGTAAATCAACTATGCATCCACCTACATACTGAAATGAAACTTTTAAAATGGGAAGCTAATCATGCTTCATTATCAACCGGTCCATTTTATGTTTGTGATAGGAAGAGAGCGGGGGGGGGGGGGGGGGGGGGGGTGGCGAGGGGAGAGGTAGGGAGAGGTAGGGATAGAAAGAGGGAGAGATATAAAGGGGCGAGAGAGAGAGAGAGAGAGAGAGAGAGAGAGAGAGAGAGAGAGAGAGAGAGAGAGAGGAGTCAATATATAGATAGGGAGAGGGATAAGTATAGATGGAGGATGATATAGAGAGATGGAGTGTCATAACCCTAGATTTCACTCACTATTTTAAACATTTCTTTTAAGTTGAATTGGAATGAAAGGATTGAATTTCTTTACAAATACTAAAGTAAATTGTTTTCTTTATAAAAAGTTACTTTTGAACCTAAATGTTAAAATATTTATACATATAAAAATGCTTTTATCGAATATATATATATATATAAAGGGAGTAATCATGCATGAAAGGAATAATAATGCATGAAGTGAATAATCATAAAATGCATGAAGGGAATAATTATAAAATGCATGAAAGGGATAATCACACATAAAATGCATGAAGTGAATTATCATGAAATACATGAAGGGAATAATTATGAAATCCATGAAGGTAGGCTTTCTTATTTAAAAGGGGGAGTTTTCCAAATCATGGGAAGAGATCTAACATTTTATTATTTTTGCAACATTATTTTACCAACAAAAGAACTTAGCCTAATTTTGGAGAGAAAAGCCCTCTTCTTGCTTGATTTTTGGATTTTGAAGAATGAATTGGTTTGTGGGTGGATTTGAATGGGGTTTGTTGCATTGGGGTAGGAATTGGGAGGTCTTCAATGTTGTCCAAGAATTGTACAAATTTGTTTGGTATGTTGGGAATTCTTTGCATTTTCATTATGAAGAAAAATGAGGTAAGGCTTCTCATATCTTCTTCATTTCTTCATCATTCGAATTAAAATTTGTTGCAAATTGATTGTAGTGTGGTTTTAAGCATTCTCCCTCCTTGAATATTTTTATTTGAATGCATATATTAGTTTTATGTTTCATATTTGGACAAGCATGGGTTTATATTGGAAAAAGTTGCTAAACTTTCATTGAATTATGGGAAGGGAATTTTGAATGCATTTTTGTGTTGTTGGCTGCATGGAGACCGATGGGTTCTCTCATATTTTGGATTCTAAGCTTTTTTAGGTCCAATGGATGATGACTTCTTCGATTGGATTTTTATTCAAAAAAAAATTAATTTTACTCAAAAAGTGTAATTTGAGTGTTATGATGTCATAGTTTAATGTGGATTTATATTATAAATTCTTGTATTTGGCTCTATTTGAGTTTGTCTTCATTCAGTTATGGTCATGTTAAGATAAACTTATAATCAAGTGAAAGGAGTTAATCAAGGTTAGTATAATGATGTGTAATTCATGTACCTTAAGTATGTAGTTTCAATTTGAATGCAATTCAATAAGTAATTATAGATGCTTTATTCTATCTAAAAATTTATGGAAAAAGGATTAACATCAATCTAAGAAATTAGCTTCAATGTCATCTACACAATTATTGACATGAAATAGATGATATAGGAAACTCTATAATATCTTCATTTGACACCCTACTTGTAGTGTGGATATTAAGAACAAGGATTGATAAATATAGGGTACTTATGTCAAAGTTGATCTTCTAGTGTTTGATTCAAGAGTACCTTATGAAAGTTAATGATGAACAACTCATTTAGACTTTAAGGTAGGGGACAAAGATTAATGCATCATTTCAAGGGAAAATTATAAACCATGATTCATGATCTTGGTCATTATCATATATATTTATCTTATCAAGTAGTTTTCTATTATTGACCCATGAGGAGTTGAGAATGAATTAGTTGTTGAATCTTGCATGGTCCCAAGTTATTTCATAAAGATTAATGCTTACCTATGGTTTTATATGCTTATACATGCTTCCTCAAGATTTTATGCTCTCTCTCTCTCTCTCTCTCTCTCTCTCTCTCTCTCTCTCTCTCTCTCTCTCTCTCTCTCTCTCTCTCTCTCTCTCTCTCTCTCTCTCTCTCTCTCTCTCTCTCTCTCTCTCTCTCTCTCTCTCTCTCTCTCTCTCTCTCTCTCTCTCTCTCATGCAGGTCTGGAATATGAATGTGTCATTAAGTTGGATTATTAAACTCAAAGAAGAATGTAAAATTAGCATGTTAGAGTTGGTTTGACATTGTTCTAAATATTTGATGTATATTGATTTGGATGCTTGATCCATGCCTTCTTGTGTGGTCAAGGAATTGATTTTCTTGTTGTGAGCAATAGGGACAAATGCAAATGTGTGTAATGGAAATCAAATGTGATTGATGTGTAATCATGTGATTGTATTTGATCTCTTAGCATAAGCTTACTAATTGAATCACTATATTTCACACTCTCTTCCATGTCATAGTGTCCGTACATTAGCATCTTAGTATGTAGATTCACTATGTCGCACTAGATTCTATCACCCTGCCAAGTTTCGAGTGGTTAGATGACCTCGTGCAGGGTCAATGGTTCTTCATGTCATGAAAAACTCTGGGGAAGCATAATTGCTTCGTGGTAGGGTGGAAAAGCGCTTTGGCAATGTTCTCGCCCATGGTGTGCACATGGGAGATAGATGTTGAAATCTCCTATTAGGATTATCATCGGCTATGAACATTATGTATTTTGTAATCAACCCTATAAATGAAATAATTTTCTTATGTTTGCCTATCTCTTGGTTCATGTACTTTGACAATACATTAAAATATAATTTTATGTTTATAATTTATTATATATTTGAGCAAGTTGTCTTAATGTGTTCTTAATTATTTGTGAGATTAAGTGTAATTGTGTAATTTAATATTTTAACTAAATGGAGGTCCTTACATGAAGAAGGATAGGGAAAGAGATAGAGAGATGGGGAGATAGAGGTAGAGAAAGATATGAGTAGAAATAGATAGAGGAGTGAAGGGGAGATAGAGAAAGAGAGAGAGTGGGTGAAATTGGTAGAAATGGAGAGAGAGAGAGAGAGAGAGAGAGAGAGCCCTATATATATATATGTATGTATATATGTATATACATATACATATACATATACATATACATATACATATATACATATATATATATACATATACATATACATATACATATACATATACATATACATATACATATACATGTATATGTATATATATATGTATATATCTATATGTATATGTATATATATATGTATATATCTATATGTATATGTATATGTATGTGTGTGTGTGTGTGTGTGTGTGTGTGTGTGTGTGTGTGTAGAGAGAGAGAGAGAGGGGGGGGGGGAAGAGTAAGAAATATGCTCATAATAGAGAAAGCTATAGATAGAGAGGGGAAAAGATAGATGATATAGAGATAGGGAAGGAGAAACAATGAGAGTATGTGTATATGAGATAAATATGGAGAGAGAGAGAGAGAGAGAGAGAGAGAGAGAGAGAGAGAGAGAGAGAGAGAGAGAGAGAGAGAGAGAGAGAGAGAGAGAGAGATATAAAAAGAGGGAGTGATAGGGAGAGAGGGTAAGACAAGGGAGAAATATCAATAGAGAGAGATAGGGATAGAAAGGAGATGTAAAGATATAGATATAAGTTGGGAAAGATAAAAGAGGTGTGAATGATATATATATATATATATATATATATAGAGAGAGAGAGAGAGAGAGAGGAATTAGTTATAAAGATATGGATAAAGAGATAGAGAGGGGGAAAGATGGATATAAATAGAGATAGGGAGGGAGAAATGACAAGATTATGTGTATATATAATCGAGAGAAAGGTAAGTGCACCAAGATGGTGAATAAAAATGGCGGTATAAGTGGCCACTAATTTTCTAAAATCAACTAAACTTGAATTTAGAGGAGCAATTTGAGACTCGTGCACTCAAAATTTGAAGATACTAAAAGAACAAGAATTGTAGTACTCTGAATCTAGTTTCAAAACTACTAAAGTTTTTCAAAAATGGATAAGACTAGAAGGGGGTCAAATATTTCGTGCACACAAAAGTGTTCTTGTTAGTTTTAGCAAAACATAGCATAGTATCTATTGTGTGTGTCAAAAAACTTATAGTTGTATTTATTATTTTGAAAAACCCTTTCGTAGAAAGTTATTCAAGAGTGAGTACTAGAAGTTGTGTTCATTTTATGATTTTTGGTTATGTGTTGTTTTTATGATTTTTTGAAATGGACGCATCCTGAAAATCAGATACCTATTCGTGTGCATCACATAACATGCACCAAAATATTTAAAAATTCAATTATTTTTTAAAGTGTAAATAATGAAGTGTAGAACAATAATATATAATTTATTTCAAATTTGGACAAATAGTTCAAAAACTATTAAAAATGGTACACATATGTCTCTAAGAACTATGAAGGCATTGGTAAAAGAATTTAAAAATTGATATGTTAATGTTGTTCAAATCTATAAAAAATTATACAGTTAGAAAGCTCATAAGATGTGTGAAATTATGGTCGTAATTTTACAAATACCCACTTGATACATGTAAACCTACTAATGAGGAAGTTGAGAAACTAAATTGGAAGAAGAAAACATGTAAAAAGGAGGGAAATGAAGTTCCCAAGCCTAAGGCTAAGTATAAGGAAAAACATGTACATGTTATTTTAATTAAAAATGTGTACGTATTATTTGAAATAAAAACGTGTATGCACTTTTATGCGAGAAAAACATGCACATGTTATAACATGTACATGTTATGGTAAACAAGAAAAACACGTATGCATTTTGTTGGCATAAAGCTAGAAAAGGAACATGCCCCTAGATGCTAATGCCTTTGGTCTTCCCTTATTTTTTTATTAAGATATATATATATATATATATATATATATATATATATATATATATATATATATATATATATATATATATATATATATATATATATATATATATATATATATATATATATATATATATATATATATATATATATATATATATATATATATATATATATATATATATATATATATGATAAGTTATATTTTCTCTTTGTCTTTTATCTTTCTCATACTTTAAGTTATGTTTTATGTATATATTGGCAGGATGTTTGAGAATGGTTTCAAATCTCTATGAGTCATAATGCAGATTCTAGATTTTAGGAGATCTTATAATTTTTCTCTCTTACACTCTTTGTCTCCCCCAAGCTCTAGACCTATCTCTTTTCTTATCTCTCTCCTTCTCTTCCCTCTCTACCTCTCTCTATCTCATTATCTCCTCTCTCCCCAGGATCTAGATCTTGTAATTTCTCAAACTTAGTCAAATTCCAATAATTCCTGAGCTCTTATTATCATTCTCTCTATCTTTATTCCAATCTCTTTGTCTCCCTCAATCTCTAGACCTACCTCTCTTCCTATCACTCTCCATCTCCCCCATCTCTCTCTCTCTCTCTCTCTCTCTCTCTCTCTCTCTCTCTCTCTCTCTCTACATACCTCCCCTCACTCCCTTCCTACCTCTATTTCCCTATATACCTCTCCCTCTCTCTCCCTTTCTCTTTGTCCCACCCTCCCATGCTTCCTCTCTACTTATCTCACTCTCAACCTTTCCCTCTATACTTACCTCCATCTCTCCTCTCTCTCTCTCAACATACCTCTACATCCCTCCCTCCCCACATCTATTTATCTACTAAATTCTCCCTTTCTCTCACTCACTCCCTCCCTCCTTCCATCCCTCTCTATTTATCTTTGTCTCCCCCAAGATTTATAACTATCTCTCTCTTTCTCTCCCCTCTCTACCTCTCTCTACCTCACTCTTTCCTCTCCACCCCAAGATTTATGTCTCTCTCTCTCTACATACCTCCATCTCAATCCCTTCCTCTATTTTTCTACATAGATCTCCTTCCCTCCTCTCTCCCCTCCCCCACTCTCTATGTATACATATCCCTCCTTCCCTACCTACCTCTATTTCTCTACCAAGTGGCAAGCAGAACAATTTAAAAGATTAAGAGACACTTTCCCACTTGGAACTATTTTATCTGTAGTTGACTTCGCAGAGAATTACTCTCTTGTGCATCAAAAAGAGATTCAATCAGAGTATTATTTTTCAAAGCAAATCACTATTTTCGTGCATGTGTGTTATCGACATGCACAGATGAATTTAGATGGTGTTGATAGTACATTTGAAAATCGTGTCATTAAGAAACAGTACCACTTCTATATCAGTGATGATAAGGAGCATGACACACTTTTTGTACAACATTGCTTTAAGAAGTTTTTTGAATATTTGAAAGATAGAGGCATAACAATAGTTAAACATTTTGTTTGGTCTGATGGATGTGCGGCACAATTCAAATCTTCGAGGCCATTTTATGCACTATGTAGATATCATCGAAATGACAAAATACCACATGTTTGGAGTTTTTTTGAGAGTGGTCATGGAAAGGGTGAACATGATGGTGCAGGAGCTTGTATCAAACGTGCTCTAAGAAAGCATCAAATAAAGTACACAGGAGAACGTATAGAAAATGCACATGATGTTGTTAAATGGTGTAAGAAACACTTTGAGCAACCTAATTATCCTGGGGAATCATCATCAAGAACATATAAGCCCATTCCATATAGAGTGTTTTGGGAGATAACCGGTACGTGTTCTCTTTTAGTATTTTATTTAATTTTTTTTAATTTAACAACTTGATCTACATGTACATTCTTGTAAACATGTACATTTTACAGATGTGGATAGAAAATCAATGTATGGATGCAAGAGTGTGGAGAGGACAAGATCTTTGCATTGTGTCATGAGTACAGATAATCGCCCATGGACATTATACACTAGAGATTATTCATGTTTTTGTTCTGAATGCATTTTCAAAAACTATGTTGATTGCAAGAACCAAGAGCTTGGATATGTTAGTGAATGGAAAATGGTGCCACTAGATGTTTCTGACACATACGAGGATTCAAATGAGGATGAAAACTTTGAAGACATTCCTTTGATTTCTGGTGATTACGATCATATTTCAGGATTGATTAAAAAAGGTATGTATGTACATGACGTACACATGTAAACATTTCCTTAAAAATGACATATAACTTAGAATTTATTTAACTTGTGTCAAATTGCAGGAGATATTTTTGCAGTCATAGCAGAAGATGGAAATATAGGTGTTAGTTATTATTTATTGCGTTGCACAGAAGAGAGAAAGAAGTTATCAAAATCTGAGATGAGTGATGGAATGTCATTTCCCACAGGTTTGAGTTCTGATTTGAATATGTGCATACATACAAATCGCTTGTGTGAAATTTTTTAATTTCTCACGTTTCTTATATACATTTACATGCAGGATCAGTTGTAGTGCAAGGGACATATTTCAAACAAGTTAAAATTGTTCAACATGGGATTCATTTCACTGAATACCAAATTGATAACAAGGTATTTCAGTATAGTCACTTGGTCATTGCTGTTGGCCTAATTCTTCAAACAGTTCCACGTCGAGGGCGATCTCAAAAGTGGAGACTAGATAGTGAAGATCATGACAAAATATTAAGTGTTATTGAAGAGCGTTGTGAACCAATTGATGTGGTATGAACTATATATACATTTAGTAATCCACATGAATTGAATTTTAATGTACAAGTTCAAGATAAATTCTAGATCTCAAGTAACTTGTTTTGAAACTATTTAGGATAAATATTTTTTAAGTTTATTTATACATTATATCAAATTAGGATGTATTTAAATGTGCACATTTAATTGTATGTAATTGTATTTGTATTTAATTAAAAAATGCATATTTAAATTAGAATGTAATATGTACATTTGTAAAATTGATATATTTAATATGGAATTAGGACATGTACATGTTGTGAACTATTTAACTACAATATACATACCTAGAAGCTCACATACCTACAAATATACATACCTATGTAATATACATGTACTGGATGTGAGCTATTCAATACATGACCTATTAAGTTTAGTTTGTTCATTTCATACATACTCTTTTGTTTGAAAATCAAACATGTATAATTGAATACATAATCTTTTGTTTGAAAATCAAACATGTATTTAAATCTAATCTAATCAAACATGTATAAATCTAATATAATCAAACATGTATAATAGATGATCAAACACAAACCAGGTATACAGAATAATCTAGAGTCTAAACAAGTCGTTGTACATGCATGAAATATACAATCTAATCAAACATGTATTTAAATCTAATCTAATCAAACATGTATAAATCTAATATAATCAAACATGTATAATAGATGATCAAACACAAACTAGGTATAAAGTATAATCTAGAGTCTAAACAAGTGGCCCCTTAGGACCACATATGACCCCTTAAGATGCTATGTGATGAACTAAGGGGTATGTCGTTCACACTAGGATTTTATAAGGGGTCATATGTGGTTATAGGATTTTATAAGGGGTCATATGTGGGTCTAACCACATATGACCCCTTAGGACACTATATGATCCTAAGGGGAATGTCATATGTACAGTAGGATGTTATAAGGGGTCACACATGTGTTAATGCATGTTGACCCCTTAGGACCACATACGACCCCTTAAGATAGTATGTGATGGACTAAGGGGTATGTCGTTCACACTAGGATTCTATAAGGGGTCACGCATGTGTTAATGCATGCGTGAGCCCTTAGGACCACATATTCAACCCTTTAGGACACATAGAAAATTTCATATGTACAGTAGGATGTTATTAGGGGTCATATGTGACCTACTAAGGGGTCACGTATGTGTCAATGCATGCATGGCCCCTTAGGACCACATATGACCCCTTAAGACGCTATGTGATGAACTAAGGGGTATGTCGTTCACACTAGGATTTTATAAGGGGTCATATGTGGTTATAGGATTTTATAAGGGGTCAT